>NC_084738.1:68852168-68899668 GCF_033978785.1 Entelurus aequoreus | reverse complement strand
TGTCGTAGACCCACGTTATAAATGTGTTTGTGGTGCTAAATTAACCACAACATTGGCGCCACATAACATGGTCCGATGTTTCCTACAAAATGACGTTAAACAAAAACTACTTCAATCCTTGTCTAGCTATTTACTGACATATACACTTCATGTTTAAAAAAGTTTTACTGCAGTGAGTATGGGTTGTCAGTCTCCTTGACTACTACTAATCAGTGTCGGTCCATCTGGAGAAGTGAGCCTGCCGCTTTTCTCTTGAGATCTGTTTTAGTACTTGCCATGAAGGATGCTTCACGACGGCGACGCATCCCTTTTGAATTGGAAGTACTAAAATCAGACGGCTGTCATCCCGCCGGGTGGGAATGCGCGATGAAGGCCGGCGATTCCGAAGGTGGCTCCGTAGATTGAGTGTAGAACGGTGTAGAGCAGAGTGGGTTCTGTCACCTTTTGCTCCGCCCCACACGAGAGGATCTCCTGGGCTCTACACTGTGCATGAATCAAGAGTGGATACGGAGGCAGATTAAAGAGTGAGAAGGGAGGCAGGTGTCGCCTTGGGAATGGCTGTTGAGTGGTGCGTTGAACTTCCTGAAGGGTGCTTGTGAAGGTTTGCTCGTCAGCTGGAGCCCTTAAAGGTTTGCGGGCGTCCTGGACCAAGTTGTGTAAGTTGTTTTTTTGTTTCCCTCCAATGTAAAGTGACATAGATTGTGTTTCCTCTCTGATGATGTCACTCATCTCTCTTGATTCTGTAACTGCTTCCTTGCAGATTACGGCCCGGGCCGAAGCTTAACAGTTTTGAACACGGCGTTTGAAACGTTCCTGGACGTTTCACGCCTTGCCGCCTCTCGCATGCGCGTGTCCTTTGTGGTTACAGCGGAACCTTTTAAGGTCGAACACACCCTGGTGTCCCCAGTTAGGAAACCATCTTTGCCCCCTATTTTAACCAGAAGTACTTTATTAACCCCCGAGGGGATTAATAATTCCCAGGAAAAATGTGGGAAACCGGTAAACAGAAACATATCTAATTGATATAAATAGTCAAAATTTGAGAGCACATAATGACAAAACTAAAAGTCTGCAATTCAAGTTGTGAATGTGCTTTTATTCTGAAGGTTTCGCCCGGGATGTTTAATTCAGCTACTGACAACAATATTGGCGGCGTGCCTTAAAGGCACTGCATTTGCGTGCCGGCCCAATCACATAATATCTATGGCTTTTCACACACCACAAGTGAATGCCAGGCATACTTGGTCAACAGCCATACAAGTCACACTGAGGGTGGACCGTATAAACAACTTTAACACTGTTACAAATATGCGCCACACTGTGAACCCACACCAAACAAGAAGGACAAACACATTTCGGGAGAACATCCGCACCGTAACACAACATAACACAACAGAACAAATACCCGGAACCCCTTGCAGCACTAACTCTTCCGGTACGCTACAATACACACCCGCTACCCCGCCCACCTCAGCCTCTTCATGTCCCTAATTCCAAACTGCTGTTTTGAGGCATGTTAAAAAAATAATAATGCACTTTGTGACTTCAATAATAAATATGGCAGTGCCATGTTGGCATTTTTTTCCATAACTTGGGTTGATTAGTGGTTAGAGTGTCCGCCCTGAGATCGGTAGGTTGGAGTTCAAATCCCAGCCGAGTCATACCAAAGACTATAAAAATGGGACCCATAACCTCCCTGCTTGGCACTCAGCAACACGGGTTGGAGTTGGGGGTTAAATCACCAAAATGATTCCCGGGCGCGGCGGGATGGGTCAAATGCAGAGGACAAATTTCACCACATCTAGTGTGTGTGTGACAATCATTGGTACTTTAATCTTTAATCTTAATTTATTTTGGAAAATGCATCCAGCGGGGCATCACAACAAAATTAGGCATAATAATGAGTTAATTCCATGACTGTATATATTGGTATCGGTAATTAAGAGTTGGACAATATCGGAATATCGGATATCGGCAAAAAAGCCATTATCGGACATCTCTATCTAGATGGCTTTCATAATGTTAAAAAAAACTGATTGGAAAAGTTCATAAACAGTTTTTTATGCTCTACTTAAAGGCCTACTGAAATGACTTTTTTTATTTAAACGGGGATAGCAGGTCCATTCTATGTGTCATACTTGATCATTTTGGAATATTGCCATATTTTTGCTGAAAGGATTTAGTAGAGAACATCGACGATAAAGTTCGCAACTTTTGGTCGCTGATAAAAAAAAAAAAGCCTTGCCTGTACCGGAAGTAGCGTGACGTCGCAGGTTGAAAGGCTCCTCACATATCCCCATTGTTTACACCAGCAGCGAGAGAGATTCGGACCGAGAAAGCGACGATTACCCCATTAATTTGAGCCCGGCTGAAAGATTCGTGGATGAGGAACGTGAGCGTGAAGGACTAGAGTGCAGTGCAGGACGTATCTTTTTTTCGCTCTGACCGTAACTTAGGTACAAGCTGGCTCATTGGATTCCACACTTTCTCCTTTTTCTATTGTGGATCACATATTTGTATTTTAAACCACCTGGGATACTATATCCTCTTGAAAATGAGAGTCGAGAATGCGAAATGGACATTCACAGTGACTTTTATCTCCACGACAATACATCGGCGAAGCACTTTAGCTACGGAGCTAACGTGATAGCATCGGGCTTAACTGCAGATAGAAACAAAAGAAATAAGCCCCTGATTGAAAGGATAGTCAGAAAATCAACAATACTATTAAACCATGGACATGTAACTACACGGTTAATGCTTTCCAGCCTGGCGAAGCTTAACAATGCTGTTGCTAACGACGCCATTGAAGCTAACTTAGCTACGGGACCTCACAGAGCTATGCTAAAAACATTAGCTATCCACCCACGCCAGCCAGCCCTCATCTGCTCATCAACACCCGTGCTCACCTGCGTTCCAGCGATCGACGTAGCGACGAAGGACTTCACCCGATCATCGATGCGGCTAGCGTCGGATAGCGCGTCTGCTATCCAAGTCAAAGTCCTCCTGGTTGTGTTGCTGCAGCCAGCCGCTAATACACCGATCCCGCCTACAACTTCCTTCTTTGCAGTCTTCATTGTTCATTAAACAAATTGCAAAAGATTCACCAACACAGATGTCCAGAATACTGTGGAATTTTGCGATGAAAACCGAGCTTTTTGTATTGGATTCAATGTGTCCGAATACGTCCGTTTCAACCATTGACGTCACGCGCATACGTCATCATACATAGACGTTTTCAACCGGAAGTTTCGCTGGAAATTTAAAATTGCACTTTATAAGTTAACCCGGCCGTATTGGCATGTGTTGCAATGTTAAGATTTCATCATTGATATATAAACTGCGTGTTCGGTAGTAGTGGCTTTCAGTAGGCCTTTAAGAATATACTCTATTTAAAATGAATAAGTCTCACTTTGCTGTTAATTGGGCCCGACCAATTAACGAGGGTTTGCTCTACCCTGCATTGGCAAGGAAACATTCTTATATCCCACAAAAAATAGAAATGCATTCATTTGACCTGGGTACAGGTTGGATATTATTTTGAGACCGCCTCACAGGTGTAAAAAGAAGCGAAAACCATTGATTGCAGATTAATTTGAAAAGAGACTGCTTGTGAGAGGCGAGTCTTTTCACTTAAAGCCAAAGTATGTCGGACATGCTCTCTTTTTTTCCGCATTGGTCGGAGCAGAAAAGTAAAAGTAACGCTTTTCAAATTCCCAGTAAGTTTCGTTTTTATTCAGGCGGCATAAAAAAGATGTCAAGTTGGACTTCTTTACAGCAACAACAAAAAAAACCTCCCACGTTGTACGACTACCAAGGTGTTCGACCTTTCGCGGTTCCCCCGTATCTCCTCCGACGTTCTCAGAATTGAAGATGTTCTCTCTCTGATCCATCCCTTCATCCAGCGGAGGTGCAGCCATCTTTAACTCTGGCTCTTCTCCTTGATTTCCTGGGAGCGTGTTGGATGCTGCATGGCGGGATTGAGATTTTTTGGGGGAAAAACGATCACAAAACAGGACTTTGCACTTATGATTGTGAACTCTGTACCCCTTATCTTTGTTCTCCTGTGTCCAAACCTTCCCTCTCCTTCCCCTTCCCTTTTACTATTGGAAGGTAAGAAACACAAGATATGATTGAGTGTGTGCATGTGTGTCATAAGATTAACAGGGAACTGCACTTTTTCTAGAAAATGGCCTATTATTCACCATCCCCATGTAAGACAAGAACACGCGTTTCTTTTTTTTTTTTTTTATGCATTCTAAATTGTAAAGAAACTTTAGCAAAAATCAGCTAACAATGGAGTCAATGGAAGTCGCGGTATCCCGCTTATACGGCGCTCTAAAAAACCTTGAAACACCTCCGTAAACATTGTATATACATGCTGTAAGTGTATATGTAGTGTAGTAACAGGCACATTTGTAAAAAAAAGATACATATTTTTACTAGAGATGTCTAGTAAAAATAAATGCTTTAAAATGTAACATCGGAAATTATCGGTATCTGTTTCAAAAAGTAAAATGTATGACTTTCTAAAACGCCGCTGCGTACACGGACGTAGGGAGAAGTACAGAGCGCCAATAAACCTTAAAAGGCACTGCCTTTGCGTGCCGGCCCAGTCACATAATATCTACGGATTTTCACACACAAAGTGAATGCAATGCATACTTGGTCAACAGCCATACAGGTCACACTGAGGGTAGCCGTATAAACAACTTTAACACTGTTACAAACATGCGCCACACTGTGAACCCACACCAAACAAGAATGACAAAACACATTTCGGGAGAACATCCGCACCGTAACACAACATAAGCACGACAGAACAAATACCCAGAACCCCTTGCAGCACTAACTCTTCCGGGACGCTACAATATACACCCCCCGCTACCCTTTACCAAAACCCCGCCCACCTCAACCTCCTCAAATTCCAAGCTGCTGTTTTGAGGCATGTTAAAAAAAAAAATAATGCACTTTGTGACATTGACAAGCTTTATTTTGTCCATTCTTAACATGTACAAGACACATAAGAACCGAAATGACAATTTCGGCACAATCCCGCTAAGAGCAGACATACGTCACAGGGGGACAAAACGGGACCGCCAACGGATCAGCCACTTACAGCGCTCCTTAAAAAGGTGGGGAAAAGGTGACATTGGGAAAGGGGGAAGAGTAAAAAAAAAATATCAGTCTGAGGCTGGACTCTCAGGAGTGATCCAGACTGAGTCTGAGGAAAAAACCTCACATAGCATGGCACACATAAACATGGTACATGTAATCACAACAACTCGCAACAGAGGAGGGGGGGAGTTGGGACCCTGGAGGCCGGCTGCCGCTATTAAAGCGCTACTCAGCCCCAACAACCCCGGAGGAATTAAGCAGTGGTGAAGGCGTTGATTTGGGGAGTGGCGTGTGCGTGCATGTATGCCCAATTAACTTGGGTGAGATGTTGAAATTGTCTTTGTGGACTGAGGCCGATCTCAAAAGTTCGACCCAGGTACATCTTTGAGGAGTCCTCGGGGGAGTTCTTCAGAACAGCCTTTCCTGATAGCATCAAGGCCATTCGAGGGAGTCAAATCGTAGATTAAGATGTTTTTCTTCGAGCAGTCAAAACAATGACATTCCTGCTCTGTGTCCGTGTGCTGGCTCTCACTATTCCAATTTAATTATTCTTTCTCTGACTTTAATATTAAATATGGCAGTGCCATGTTGGCATTTTTTTTTTCCATAACTTGAGTTGATTTATTTTGGAAAACCTTGTTACATTGTTTAATGCATCCAGCGGGGCATCACAACAAAATTAGGCATAATAATGTGTTAATTCCACGACGGTTGATATCGGAATCGGTAATTAAGAGTTGGACAATATCGGATATCGGCAAAAAAAGCCATTATCGGACATCTCTACTATCTATCTTAAAGGCCTACTGAAATGAATTGTTTTTATTTAAACGGGGATAGCAGATCTATTCTATGTGTCATACTTGATCATTTCGCGATATTGCCATATTTTTGCTGAAAGGATTTAGTATAAAACGACGATAAAGATCGCAACTTTTGGTATATGATAAAAAAAAGGCTTGCCCCTACCGGAAGTAGCGTGACGTAGTCAGTTGAACATATACGCAAAGTTCCCTATTGTTTACAATGATGGCCGCATGAAGTGAGAGAGATTCGGACCGAGAAAGCGACGATTTCCCCATTACTTTGAGCGAGGATGAAAGATTTGTGGATGAGGAAAATGCAAGTGAAGGACTAGTGGGGAGTGGAAGCGATTCAGATAGGGAAGATGCTGTGAGAGCCGGGGGTGACCTGATATTCAGCTGGGAATGACTACAACAGTAAATAAACACAAGACATATATATACTCTATTAGCCACAACACAACCAGGCTTATATTTAATATGCCACAAATTAATCCCGCATAAAAACACCTAGGTGTTTTTTATGCTAGCTCCTAGCTACTAGCTCGAGCTAGTTATAGCTCGAGCGGGTTATATGGACGGGATCCCGTATATATAACCCGCCAATACAATTCAAACACCTGCACAACACACACACTCACTCAGCCCAAAGGACCGTTCACCTAACCCAAGGTTCATAAAGCTTATATATTTAACCAAAGTTACGTACGTGACACGCACGTACGGGCAAGCGATCAAATGTTTGGAAGTGCGCGGGTGGGACCTGATATTCAGCTGGGAATGACTAAAACAGTAAATAAACACAAGACGCCACAACACAACCAGGCTTATATTTAATATGCCACAAATTAATCCCGCATAACAAACACCTAGGTGTTTGTTATGCTAGCTCCTAGCTACTAGCTCGAGCTAGTTATAGCAAGCGATCAAATGTTTGGAAGCGCAGCTACATACTCACGGTATCGCGTATGTGTATCCAAATCAAAGTCCTCCTGGTGAGAGTCTCTGTTGTCCGAGTTCTTCGATCTTGACTGCATCTTTCGGGAATGTAAACAAACACCGGCTGTGTTGTGTTGCTGACTTCCCTCGCAAAATATCCGCTTCGCACCGACAACTTTCTTCTTTGCTTGCTCAGCTTCTTTCTCCATAATGCAATGAATGTCCAGAATACTGTGGAGTAATGAGATGAAAACAGAGCTATTTCGTATTGGCTTCAATGGGGAAGCCATACCTCTGTTAAACTGGCTACGTCACGCGCATATGTCATCATACCGAGACGTTTTCAAGCGGAAGTGTGGCGGGAAATTTAAAAATTGCACTTTATAAGTCAACCCGGCCGTATTGGCATGTGTTGCAATGTTAAGATATCATCATTGATATATAAACTATCAGACTGCGTGGTCGGTAGTAGTGGCTTTCAGTAGGCCTTTAACTTTCACCAACTCTGAGGCGAAGCAGCAGCAGTCGGTCACCGGCTCAATATAAAATATTGTTTGAGTTAGCGCTTATGTTAGCAATATGGCTAATACTTGGTTAACGTTCAGGTCAGGAGATATAAATGGAGTATTGTTGGTGGTTTATGCACACGTTTATTTACTATTTAGAATGCACAAAAAAAAGAGAACCGTGTTCTTGTCTTACAAGAGGGATTATGAATGATAGGCAAAATTAAAACAATAAGTGCAGTTCCCCTTTTAAGGGTTGTGTCAGAAGTGTTTAAGGCCCTTTAAGGGAAATCAATGAGAGACATTAAGCTGTAGCTCCTCTGCCGGGGGTCTTCTGGACAGGAAATGTGTTCCGGAAGTTTACCTCGCTCTCGGGTTTCTTCGACTATCCCCATGTGACAATGAATGGATTATGACGGGAACGCGTACGAGCACGGGAGGAACCGGCCGACAAATCCGCTGAGTGTCTGTTCTACTCCAATATGTGACGCCTTTTTTCATCCAAATCTTTGCTGCATTTGCACTTTTAAATACCCAGCAGTCCATTTAGCCTTTCAAAAGTGAAACTCAGTTTTCTGCCCGTTTTCTCTCCCTTTTCTATCCTCCTCTTTTCCACCTCTCTCTCTCTCCCTCTTTTCACAGCATGCAAAAGTTTACTCAACAAGAAATCCGACTCTGCTAAGGTAAGGTGTGGTCTCATGTTTTTATCAATTTTTCTTTTTTTTTGGCTCAGGTGGACTTTTTCTAGAAGGTTTTCTGCATCGGATTAATTTAATTTCCATCCCTTCAATGCAGTGGTGTCCAAAGTTTCCTTTAAATGCCACAAACATGTGGGGGCCATTATAGTTATTCGAAATAAAGTCAATCTAACCTGGATATGCTAATGATGAGTTATAGATAAAACAGCCATTATTGCAGGTCTACTGTATATTGATGAACACTGATGACATTTATTAAACAAGACAAGGGGCAAAGAATTAAACAGAGACAGAATTCAATTTGGACTCAATTGAGGAGACACGCCTGGACACACTGTGCCCTTGTACAGTACCTCAGCACGCTCTGCATCAGTGGCCTAGTGGTTAGAGTGTTAGCCCTGAGATCGGTAGGTTCTGAGTTCAAACCCCGGCCGAGTCATACCAAAGACTATAAAAATGGGACCCATTACCTCCCTGCTTGGCACTCAGCATCAAGGGTTGGAATTGGGGGTTAAATCACCAAAAATGATTCCCGGGCGCGGCACCGCTGCTGCCCACTGCTCCCCAATGCTCCCCTCACCTCCCAGGGGGTGATCAAGGGGATGGGTCAAATGCAGAGGACAAATTTCACCACACCTAGTGTGTGTGTGACAATCATTGGTACTTTAACTTTAACAGAAGATTGCACTCCTTCTTTATTTGACTTTCTCCCCCCACCTGACCACAGCTGCTTCCAGAGGGAAGTGGGTCGTAAACAGCCTTGCCTTTGGTTACCGAACAGTTCAAAAGTAGAGGTCGTAAAATAGTTCAAAAAGAGTTTGTAAAAATACTTCAAAAAGAGTTCGTAAAAATACTTCAAAAAGAGTTCGTAAAATACTTCAAAAAGAGTTCGTCTGGAAATTGGGCAGATCCTGCCATCTCTCCGCTTTGAAGTCCCAGTGAAGTTTTACCAGCCTTTTTGGTACGTTTCAAAGACAGCCTTTTGCCTTCTTTTTGTAAAAATTTAGAAACAATTATTCTAACAATTAGTGTTATCAACTTTGTCTTTCCTTTTTGTTCTTTTCTCTGATTTCACCGTTCTTTTTTTACCTGTAGTTGTCTTGTTGAGCTGTGTTTTTCTAGTTTGATTGTAATTTAGAACATGTAAAGGGCCAATAAACGAGCTGCACACAATTTTGTATTTGCATGATAGCTTCTTCAACTTATAACATCTTGTTCCCTTTTAACATTTTTGTTTGCCGTGGCCCTCATTCCAATACTTGCCGATCAGATGCAGGTAGGGATGGGTACCGAATTATGTACTTTTATTGCCACTAAAGATGTCCGATAATATCAGCCTGCCAATATTATCGGCCGATAAATGCTTTAAAATGTAATATCGGAAATTATCGGCATCGGTTTCAACCTTCCGACTCCCGAATTTCAGTGCCCCTCCCGAAAATCTCCCGGGGCAAACATTCTCCCGATTTCCACCCGGACAACATTATTTAGCGTCCTCTACAACCTGTCGTCACGTCCTACTTTTCCTCCATACAAACAGCGTGCCGGCCCAGTCACATAATGTATGCGGCTTTCACACACACATATGTGAATGCAAGGCATACTTGATCAACAGCCATACAGGTCACACTGAGGATGGCCATATAAACAACTTTAACACTGTTGCAAATATGCGCCACACTGTGAACCCACACCAAACAAGAATGACAAACACATTTAGGGAGAACATCCGCACCGTAACACAACAGAACAAATACCCAGAACCCCTTGCAGCACTAGCTCTTCTGGGACGCTACAATATACACCCCCGCTACCATACCGCTTTCTCTAAATTTGGCCCCCCCGAGTCAAAATAATTGCCCAGGCCTGGTCTATAAAATACTGCCATGTAATGTCTTGGAAGTGCAACTGCGTTGCAAATGAGACTCAAATGTTATAGGAAAGCTACAGTTAGCTCATTTTTAAAATGGTACATTAAAAGTATATTTTATCATCAATTAACATTTATTAACACACAAAAGTACCGAAAATTGGTACCGTTGAGTATGAACACTGCAAAAAGTCAGTGTTCAAAAACAAGAAAAAAATAAAATAAAATTAGGGAGAATATACTTATTTTAAGGTATTTTTGGGTTCATTGAGGTTAGCTAATTTTACTGGACACTTAGGACTAACACTAGGCAAAAGTATTGGGACACTTAGGACTTACACTAGGCAAAAGTATTGGGACACTTAGGACTAACACTGGACAAAAGTATTGGGACACTTAGGACTAACATTAGGCAAAAGTATTGGGACACTTAGGACTTACACTAGGCAAAAGTATTGGGACACTTAGGACTAACACTGGACAAAAGTATTGGGACACTTAGGACTAACATTAGGCAAAAGTATTGGGACACTTAGGACTAACACTGGACAAAAGTATTGGGACACTTAGGACTAACATTAGGCAAAAGTATTGGGACACTTAGGACTAACACTGGACAAAAGTATTGGGACACTTAGGACTAACACTAGACAAAAGTATTGGGACACTTAGGACTAACACTAGGCAAAAGTATTGGGACACTTAGGACTAACACTGGACAAAAGTGTTGGGACACTTAGGACTAATAGTAGACAAAAGTATTGGGACACTTAGGACTAACAGTAGACAAAAGTATTGGGACACTTAGGACTAACAGTAGACAAAAGTATTGGGACACTTAGGACTAACACTGGACAAAAGTATTGGGACACTTAGGACTAACACTGGACAAAAGTATTGGGACACTTAGGACTAACACTGGACAAAAGTATTTGGACACTTGGGACTAACACTAGACAAAAGTATTGGGACACTTAGGACTACAGTAGACAAAAATATTGGGACACTTAGGACTAACACTGGACAAAAGTATTTGGACACTTAGGACTAATAGTAGACAAAAGTATTGGGACACTTAGGACTAACAATAGACAAAAGTATTTGGACACTTAGGACTAACACTAGACAAAAGTATTGGGACACTTAGGACTAACACTAGACAAAAGTATTTGGACACTTAGGACTAACACCAGCAAAAGTCGGTCTCATCCAACGCTGCTTGCAGCTTTAATTTTACTTGTTTTGGAAAGTCTTGACAAGCCAAATTTTCTTGTTCTATTGGCAGATAATTTTGCTCAGTTCAAGTAAAATACCCCTCATTTTTGTATTTTATTTTTCTTGTTTTTGAACACTGACGTTTTGCAGTGCACTCATCCCTAGATGCAGGCCATGTTCGGTTTTCTTTATGGAACAAACCACGGGCTGCAAATGGCCCCACCCGCCCCGCTTTGGACACCACTGCCCTAATGTAACTATTAAGGATTTGATGTTGGTTTTAGTCTGAGCTTTTGCCGCTCTCTTTTTCCAAGACGCCCGCCTGTGTGCCGCTCTTAAGCGTCTTTCTCCCCTGCCTGCCTCCTCCGCCCCTGGGGTCTCTGCGCAGCTAAGTGGTGGAGGCATAGAGAGTTATTGAGGCAGTAAAAAGGATGATCTAGAGGCCATTCTGTGCCACTCACCCTCTCATTTGCCCTGTTAGCGCTCAACAGCGGCGAGCCTCATTTCCTCCAACGGCGTGCGATGCTAATCTGTGTGTGTTCACTGAGTGTTTGCGTTCTCGTCCCAGCCTTCCACCAACAACAGTAAGAACAGTATAGTGAGCGCCATCAATGCCCTGAAAGACAACAACATGGCGACCAACTCCCAGATGGTACAGTAGGCCGCCGCAGTGTCGGTCACTTTAACGCTCCCTGGTAGTTGTATGTCGTCATTGTCGCTGCTTGTTGCTCCTTCGTCAACCTACCTACCCTCGCGAGGTGCACATGTCGTCTTGGATTCTCAAGGTTGGTCCATCCCAAACCCCCGATTGACCAATTGATACGCGTCTCACCATGCCTTCCCCCGTACCATTTTGGAACCGCCATCGAGCGCCAGGACGCACATGTCCACCTCGTTTTAGAAGGAGCATGATCTCTGAAGTGTCAGCACAGAACTGTAGAGACCATACCTATTCCTAGTCTAGGACTTTAGCCCCATCTGTCTTGTAAATGCTCTTTTTTGTCGGGGCAAATTCGAGAGAGGCCATTTCCTAAATGTGACAACTCTTTTGACGTTAATAACACATGAACAAGTATGTTGCGCAACAGCTGAACAGATGTTGGTAAAGAGTAAAACTGCTCAGTCAGCATTAATAGCGCTGAGTAAACATCAGTACGCCAGGTGGCTGAGTCGCTACATTTTAGAGCGCATACAGAGCTGTTTAATGCTGACCACTGGTATTTTTGGGGGTACCGCTTCTTATTTGGGTCGTTAAGATTCCGGAATAAAATGATAGGACTATCGATATACAGTACAGGCCAAAAGTTTGGACTCACCTTCTCATTTCAATGCCTTTTTTTTTAATTTTCATGACTATTTACATTGTAGATTGTCACTGAAGGCATCAAAACTATGACACCCGTGAAGTGAAAACCATTGTTTTTTTAAATGTATTTTACAATGTACTGCTTTTATATTTCCTGTATTTTATACTATTATTACTTAGAACTGTTTTATATTTAAAAAATGTTATCCTGTAAAGCAGGGGTCCCCAAACTTTGGCCCGCGGGCCGGATACGGCCCCCCAGCGTCCAAAATCCGGCCCGCGGGGAGTCCCAAGTAAAAAAAGTAAAAAAAATAAATAAATAAAAAATGTTTGTATTTTTTTTTGTTTTTTGTCCTTACTAGTCCATTTTCTACCGACTCCTAGCCACTCAAGCAAATCATAGTCTAAAAATGCATTTTACCATCGATAACGTGACATGCAGCAAGTCCGGTCTTTAAGTCAATTAGTGCGCGAGGATATATATATGTATGTATGTATGTATGTATGTATGTATATATATATATATATATATATATATATATATATATATATATATATATATATATATATATATATATATATATATATATATATATACATATATGTATAGACATATATACAGTGGGGCAAAAAAGTATTTAGTCAGCCACCCATTGATTGTCAATGGGTGGCTGACTAAATACTTTTTTGCCCCACTGTATATATGTCTATATAGACATATATATATATATAGACATATATATATATATATATATATATATATATATATATATATATATATATATATATATATATATATATATATATATATATATATATATACATAGACATATATATATATATATATACATATATGTCTATATATATATATGTATGTATGTATGTATATATATAATATATATATATATATATATATATGTCTATATATATATATATATATATATATATAGACATATATATATATAGACATATATGTATATATATATATATATATATATATATATATACATATATGTATAGACATATATACAGTGGGGCAAAAAAGTATTTAGTCAGCCACCCATTGATTGTCAATGGGTGGCTGACTACTTTTTTGCCCCACTGTATATATATCTATATAGACATATATATATATATAGACATATATTTATATATAGACATATATAGACATATATATATATATATATATATATATATATATGTCTAGATATATATATATGTCTATATATATATATATAGACATATATGTCTAGATATATATATATGTCTATATATATATATAGACATATATGTCTATATATATATATAGACATATATATATAGATATATATATATAGACATATATATATATATATATATATATATATATATATATATATATATATATACACACACACATATAGACATATATATATATACATGGACATATACATATAATTTATATATACAGTATATATATATATATATATATTAGGGCTGCAACTAACGATTAATTTGATAATCGATTAATCTGTCGATTATTACTCTGATTAATCGATTAATAATCGGATAAAAGAGACAAACTACATTTCTATCCTATCCAGTATTTTATTGAAAAAAAACAGCATACTGGCACCATACTTATTTTGATTATTGTTTCTCAGCCGTTTGTAAATGTTGCAGTTTATAAAGGTTTATTAAAAAAAAAAAAAGTTTATTTTTTTTAATTTAAAACAAAAAACTGCGCATAGCATAGATCCAACGAATCGATGACTAAATCGGTAACTATTTTAATAATCTATTTTAATTGATTTAATCGATTAGTTGTTGCAGCCCTAATATATATATATATATATACACACATATATATATATATATATATATATATATATATATATATATATATATATATATATATATATATGTATGTATGTATGTATGTATGTATGTATGTATGTATGTATGTATGTATGTATGTATGTATGTATGTATGTATGTATGTATGTATGTATGTATGTATGTATGTATGTATGTATGTATGTATGTATATATATATATATATATATAGCGCGGCCCCCAGCCAAATTGTTTTACCCCAATGCGGCCCCGGAGTCAAAATGTTTGGGGACCCCTGCTGTAAAGCGTATTTGAGTACTCTAAAAAGCACTATACCAAATAAAATTTATTATTATCATTATTTCAGGTGACTACCTCTTGAAGCTCATGGAGAGAATGCCTAGAGTGCAAAAGCGGTAATCAGAGCAAAGGGTGGCTATTTTGAAGAAACTACAATATAAAACATGTTTTCAGTTATTCCACCTTTTTTTTTTGTTAAGTACATAACTCCACGTGTGTTCATTCATAGTTTTGATGTGACAATCTACAATGTAAATAGTCATGAAAAAAACAATTTACACCAAATAACATATAGTACTGATGAGCGGCATCGATCAAATCCTAACGACATACATCCCTACTGACCACTCAGCATATTCCAAATGCCTCTACTGCCATCTTATGGAGTTAATAACAAATAATGTAGGAAGTTGCCCACAGCCACAGATGTTGTTTACGACCCAGTGCTCATTAGAGATCATGCACCCAGCAGCGATAGGAGAGTCTGCGGTTATTTGGAGGTTTTGCATTGGTTTTTTTCCCCCCGACTACCAGTCCGTTTTCTGCCATCGTATTCCACATTTCTGTGCTCACCAAGCATTCCTTCCCCCAGTAACAACCCCACTTAACCTGACCGCTGTGTTCTTGTGCTGTAAAGGCATGTTTTATTTGATTTTTTTAAATGTTTTTTGGGGGGTTGGGGGACAACTCGCTGGCATTGCATCTTACATAACGCCAATCTGGTGTGGTGACTTTTCGACTGGAGGCGGGTGGGATGAGTCGGACGAGGTGACGTGTGTCAAAGAGGACGACCGTGACTTGAGGCCGGAGAGACCGCATGGATGCGGTTAACGTCAAAGCCAGCTTTCCACCAAGCAGTCTAGTTTAGCCCCCGTCTGACTTGAGATTTGCGGGGTCCAAAATACCTGCGTCGAGTACATCAAATAACTTGGTAAGCTGCCAATTATGCACAGATATTTGACTCAATTGGGCAAGGTTAATCAATAAATCCGGTGTTTGTTGGGGGGAAAAAAAAAAAAAGTGTAGTATTCTATTTGCTTTCTAGTACTTTATAAAACTCCTGCTCTACATTATAATCCTACCTGGATAGCCATTGTGGAGGGCTGCTTTGGGTCAAGGTTTACATATAAAGCTCCTCTAGAAACAATACACAATAATACCATAATAATGGGAGACCGGGTTTTCTGCTCCGCCGCTCCCAGTCTGTGGAACGCTCTCCCTGACCACCTGAGGGCACCACAGACTGTGGATGCTTTTAAAAAAAGGCTTAAAAACCCTTCTTTTTTAAAAAAAAGCCTTTTTTTCAAGATATATGCATACTAGTTTTAGCTATTAGGCTGTTGTAGTTTTTTATTTTTTTTATTTTTTTTATTATCTATTATTTTTAATATTTTTTAGATATATGCATACTAGTTCTAGCTATTAGGCTGTTCTAGTTTTTTTTTTTTTGTTTTTTTTTAATACACTTTGAGATTGTTTACTCAATGTAAAGTGCTTTTTACAAATAAAATCTATTATTATTATTATTATTATAATACAATTCCAACACCAAATGCCCAGCAACATTCAGAATAGCAGTCAACAGAGCAATTTAAGAGGACACACAAACCAATCCAAAAGTAGTCAAAGAAAAATGAATGATATCAACAACAGTATCAATATTGATAAGAGTTCCAACGTGGCAGTGATTAGAAATCCCTCATTGACATTATCATCGCAGCCATTTATAAAAAAATAAAATAAAAACATTTAGAAAATGAACAATAGTGTCACGGTGGCTTACACTTGACAACACACTGTGTCCAATATTTTCCACAAAGATAAAATAAGTCATATTTTAGGTTCATTTAATGGTTAAAAACAAATGTAAATAATGGATCCCATATTCCAATATATGACTCATTATCTAACCTAAATGCAGTTTTTTTCTACTGATATCATCTCCATAGCTTGTCAGTATGGGTTGGACTATCATCTATCCATTTTTTTTAATATTACCCTTTTTGTTACGATGCATGGTCACAGCTATTTATTGGTTTTGGCGTTGTGAGCTCGCCAGTCTGAGGGCTGTTAACCTAAACAAGTTCAAATGTCAAACTGAGTGAATTACACACAAACATTGAAACATAGTCTGTTTACGTTACGACCTAAGGTAAGCGTGGTACGTATCCGTTAGTTCAGGGGTCACCAACGCGGTGCCCGCGGGCACCAGGTAGCCCGTAAGGACCAGATGAGTAGCCCGCTGGCCTGTTCTAAAAAATAGCTCAAATAGCAGCACTTACCAGTGAGCTGCCTCTATTTTTTAAATTGTATTTATTTACTAGCAAGCTGGTCTCGCTTTGCCCGACATTTTTAATTCTAAGAGAGACAAAACTCAAATAGAATTTGAAAATCCAAGAAAATATTTTAAAGACTTGGTCTTCACTTGTTTAAATAAATTCATTAATTTTTTGACTTTGCTTCTTATAACATTCAGAAAGACAATTTTAGAGAAAAAATACAACCCTAAAAATGATTTTAGGATTTTTAAACACATATACCTTAGTACCTTTTACCTTTTTAAATAATAATAATTTAACATGTTGTATGCTTGCATGTTCGAAATAAACTCAAACTCAACTCAACTCAACTCAAATTCCTCCCTCTTCTTTCCTGACAATTTAAACAAATGCTCAAGTAAATTATTTTTTTTTGTTGTAAAGAATAATAAATACATTTTAATTTAATTCTTCATTTTAGCTTCTGTTTTTTCGACGAAGAATATTTGTGAAATATTTCTTCAAACTTATTATGATTCAAATTCAAAAAAAATATTCTGGCAAATCTAGAAAATCTGTAAAATCAAATTTAAATCTTATTTCAAAGTTTTGAATTTCTTTTAAAATTTTTGTTCTGGTAAATCTAGAAGCAATAATGATTTGTCTTTGTTAGAAATATAGCTTGGTCCTGTTTGTTATATATTCTAACAAAGTGCAGATTGGATTTTAACCTATTTAAAACATGTCATCAAAATTCTAAAATTAATCTTAATCAGGAAAAATTACTAATGATGTTCCATAAATTATTTTTTAAATTTTTTCAAAAAGATTCGAATTAGCTAGTTTTTTCTTCTTTTTTTCGGTTGAATTTTGAATTTTAAAGAGTTGAAATTCAAATTCAAATTCAAAAAAATTATTCTGGCAAATCTACAAAATCTGTAGAATCAAATTGAAATCTTATTCAAAGTCTTTTGAATTTCTTTTAAAAATTTTGTTCTGGTAAATCTAGAAGAAATAATGATTTGTCTTTGTTAGAAATATAGCTTGGTCCAGTTTGTTATATATTCTAACAAAGTGCAGATTGGATTTTAACCTATTTAAAACATGTCATCAAAATTCTAAAATTAATCAGGAAAAATTACTAATGATGTTCCATAAATTATTTTTTAATTTTTTCAAAAAGATTCGAATTAGCTACTTTTTCTCTTCTTTTTTTCGGTTGAATTTGAATTTTAAAGAGTCGAAATTGAAGATAAACTATGTTTCAAAATTGAATTGTCATTTTTTTTCGTGTTTTCTCCTCTTTTAAAACCGTTCAATTAAGTGTAAATATCATTAATTATTAATAATAACATAGAGTTAAAGGTAAATTGAGCAAATTGGCTATTTCTGGCAATTTATTCAAGTGTGTATCAAACTGGTAGCCCTTCGCATTAATCACTACCCAAGAAGTAGCTCTTGGTTTGAAAAAGGTTGGTGACCCCTGCGTTAGTTGCTGTCCGGTGGAAAGTTGGCCTACATAGAGACGTGCCGGTCCATGGTCTTGACAGTTTGTACCCACTGTTGTTTTGCCTTGCAGGAATCCCAAAGCACGGTGGTGCACAATCCTCCTGACGGCGTCAAGGTGAGAAGTGTTCGTCCTGTAAATAAACGCTCCCACTCGTGACTAATTGTTTTATTGCCTCGGACGGCCGCAGGGGTCCACCGAGAGCAACGCCACCAACGACGAGGAGGAAATGAAAGGTAGGCAATGTGCTCCACTCGTTTGGTTTCCCTTTCCCCCCCCCCGCTCTCGCCCGATATTCCCGACGCGGTGAGAGACCGCTGTGCGGAGAGACTCCGGCGTCTCTCATGACCATGTGGATGTTTGTACATGTTGTGCGTCTGGCTGCATTGTGTGTTTCTAGCGGACAGTACAGCGCTGAGTCAGAGCAGCGCCACGAGGAGATGCCCCCCACTTCTGCCCTCACCTCAAAGTTCACCTGCCAGTAAGTTTGTTTTAACACTGGAAGCTATGCGGTGACCCCTCCTCACCCACCCCCGTGCCTGGCAAGGAGCTAACCACCCACCCTGACCGACACACACACCCCCCCCCACCCCACTTTTCCTCCTACTCCCACCTCAGCTTCCTGTCGTCACCAGCAGTCGTCTCACACCTTTTTCAGCCCCTCCTCACCTTGAACCCGCCAAGTTGCTGTGTTGAGTCCCTCATATTTTTATATTGATCACAGGGTTCTCACAAGACTTACAATTCTCTGAAATGCTTGGGTTTTATCTTGCAATTAGTCCTGGGTGATTAATTGATTTTATTGAAAAGTTCAAGTTTTTTTTGTTGCAAACTATTTAAAAAAAAAAGTTTTTTTCCTCCTTTTCCGGCTAATTTTCATTAAAATATTGGAGGCATTTTATCCTGCAATTGGGCCTGGACGATAAATTGATTTTATCGATAAGTTTGAGTTTTTTTGTTGTTGCAGACAATTTAAAAAAGGGTTTTAAATTGATTTTATTGATAAGGTTTTTTTGTTGTTGCAGACTATTTAAAAAATAGTTTTTTCCCCCTCCTTCTCCGGCTAATTTTTATTAAAATATTGAAGGCATTTTATCCTGCAATTGGGCCAGGGCGATACATTGATTTTATCGATAAGTTTGAGTTTTTTTGTTGTTGCAGACTATTTAAAAAATAGTTTTTTTCCCCTCCTTCTCCGGCTAATTTTCATTAAAATATTGGAGGCATTTCATCCTGCAATTGG
Source organism: Entelurus aequoreus (assembly GCF_033978785.1). Classification (NCBI taxonomy): domain Eukaryota; kingdom Metazoa; phylum Chordata; class Actinopteri; order Syngnathiformes; family Syngnathidae; genus Entelurus; species Entelurus aequoreus. The sequence goes on along the minus strand of NC_084738.1, from coordinate 68,880,090 downwards.
GCCAGGGCGATACATTGATTTTATCGATAAGTTTGAGTTTTTTTGTTGTTGCAGACAATTTAAAAAAGGGTTTTAAATTGATTTTATTGATAAGGTTTTTTCTTGTTGCAGACTATTTAAAAAAAAATAAAAAGTGTCCCTCCTTCTCCGGCTAATTTTTATTAAAATATTGGAGCCATTTTATCCTGCAATTAGGCCTGGGCGATAAATTGATAATTTTGTTGTTGTTGCAGACGATTTAAAAAAAGTGTATTTTATTCCTTCTCCAGCTAATTTTTATTAAAATATTGGAGGCATTTTATCCTGCAATTAGGCCTGGGCATAAGTTTTTTTTTTTGTTGTTGTTGCAGACGATTTAAAAAGGTGTATTTCCTCCTTTTCCGGCTAATTTTCATTAAAATATTGGAGGCATTTTATCCTGCAATTGGGCCAGGGCGATAAATTGATTTTATCGATAAGTTTGAGTTTTTTTGTTGTTGCAGACAATTTAAAAAAGGGTTTTAAATTGATTTTATTGATAAGGTTTTTTTGTTGTTGCAGACTATTTAAAAAATAGTTTTTTCCCCCTCCTTCTCCGGATAATTTTTATTAAAATATTGGAGCCATTTTATCCTGCAATTAGGCCTGGGTGATACATTTATAATTTTTTTGTTGTTGTTGTTGCAGACGATTTAAAAAAAGTGTATTTCTTCCTTCTCCAGCTAATTTTTATTAAAATATTGGAGGCATTTTATCCTGCAATTAGGCCCGGGCATATTTTTTGTTGTTGTTGTTGCAGACGATTTAAAAAATTTTTATTTATTCCTTATCTGGCTAATTTTCATTAAAATATTGGAGCCATTTTATCCTGCAATTAGGCCTGGGTGATACATTTATAATTTTTTTGTTGTTGTTGCAGACGATTTAAAAAAAGTGTATTTCTTCCTTCTCCGGCTAATTTTCATTAAAATATTGGAGCCATTTTATCCTGCAATTAGGCCTGGGTGATACATTTATAATTTTTTTGTTGTTGTTGTTGCAGACGATTTAAAAAAAAGTGTATTTTATTCCTTCTCCAGCTAATTTTTATTAAAATATTGTTGGAGGCATTTTATCCTGCAATTAGGCCTGGGCATAAGTTTTTTTTTTTGTTGTTGTTGCAGACGATTTAAAAAGGTGTATTTCCTCCTTTTCCGGCTAATTTTCATTAAAATATTGGAGGCATTTTATCCTGCAATTGGGCCAGGGCGATAAATTGATTTTATCGATAAGTTTGAGTTTTTTTGTTGTTGCAGACAATTTAAAAAAGGGTTTTAAATTGATTTTATTGATAAGGTTTTTTTGTTGTTGCAGACTATTTAAAAAATAGTTTTTTCCCCCTCCTTCTCCGGATAATTTTTATTAAAATATTGGAGCCATTTTATCCTGCAATTAGGCCTGGGTGATACATTTATAATTTTTTTGTTGTTGTTGTTGCAGACGATTTAAAAAAAGTGTATTTCTTCCTTCTCCAGCTAATTTTTATTAAAATATTGGAGGCATTTTATCCTGCAATTAGGCCCGGGCATATTTTTTGTTGTTGTTGTTGTTGCAGACGATTTAAAAAAAAATTATTTATTCCTTATCTGGCTAATTTTCATTAAAATATTGGAGGCATTTTATCCTGCAATTAGGCCTGGGCATAAGTTTTGTTGTTGTTGTTGTTGTTGCAGATGATTTAAAAAAAGTGTATTTCTTCCTTCTCCGGCTAATTTTCATTAAAATATTGGAGGCATTTTATCCTGCAATTGGGCCTGGGCGATACATTGATTTTATCGATAAGTTTGAGTTTTTTTGTTGTTGCAGACAATTTAAAAAAGGGTTTTAAATTGATTTTATTGATATGGTTTTTTTGTTGTTGCAGACTATTTAAAAAATAGTTTTTTTCCCTCCTTCTCCGGCTAATTTTTATTAAAATATTGGAGCCATTTTATCCTGCAATTAGGCCTGGGCGATACATTTATAATTTTTTTGTTGTTGTTGTTGCAGACGATTTAAAAAAAAGTGTATTTCTTCCTTCTCCAGCTAATTTTTATTAAAATATTGGAGGCATTTTATCCTGCAATTAGGCCTGGGCATTTTTTTTTTTTTTTGTTGCAGACGATTTTAAAAAAATTTATTTATTCCTTATCTGGCTAATTTTCATTAAAACATTGGAGGCATTTTATCCTGCAATTAGGCCTGGGCATAAGTTTGGTTTTTTTTGTTGTTGTTGCAGACTATTTAAAAAAAGTATTTCTTCCTTCTCCGGCTAATTTTCATTAAAATATTGGAGGCATTTTATCCTGCAATTGGGCCAGGGCGATACATTGATTTTATCGATAAGTTTGAGTTTTTTTGTTGTTGCAGACTATTTAAAAAATAGTTTTTTCCCCCTCCTTCTCCGGCTAATTTTTATTAAAATATTGGAGCCATTTTATCCAGCAATTAGGCCTGGGCGATAAATTTATCATTTTTTTGTTGTTGTTGTTGCAGACGATTTAAACAAAGTGTATTTCTTCCTTCTCCAGCTAATTTTTATTAAAATATTGGAGCAATTTTATCCTGCAATTAGGCCTGGGCATAAGTTTTGTTTTGTTGTTGTTGCAGACGATTTAAAAAAAAGTGTATTTTATTCCTTCTTCAGCTAATTTTTATTAAAATATTGGAGGCATTTTATCCTGCAATTGGGCCAGGGCGATACATTGATTTTATCGATAAGTTTGAGTTTTTTTGTTGTTGCAGACAATTTAAAAAAGGGTTTTAAATTGATTTTATTGATAAGGTTTTTTTCTTGTTGCAGACTATTTAAAAAAAAAAAAAAAAATGTCCCTCCTTCTCCGGCTAATTTTTATTAAAATATTGGAGCCATTTTATCCTGCAATTAGGCCTGGGCGATAAATTGATAATTTTGTTGTTGTTGTTGTTGCAGACGATTTAAAAAAAGTGTATTTTATTCCTTCTCCAGCTAATTTTTATTAAAATATTGGAGGCATTTTATCCTGCAATTAGGCCTGGGCATAAGTTTTTTTTGTTGTTGTTGTTGCAGACGATTTAAAAAGGTGTATTTCTTCCTTCTCCGGCTAATTTTCAGTAAAATATTGAACGCATTTTATCCTGCAATTGGGCCAGGGCGATGCATTGATTTTATCGATAAGTTTGAGTTTTTTTGTTGTTGCAGACAATTTAAAAAAGCGTTTTAAATTGATTTTATTGATATGGTTTTTTTGTTGTTGCAGACTATTTAAAAAATAGTTTTTTTCCCTCCTTCTCCGGCTAATTTTTATTAAAATATTGGAGCCATTTTATCCTGCAATTAGGCCTGGGCAATACATTTATAATTTTTTTGTTGTTGTTGTTGCAGACGATTTAAAAAAAGTGTATTTCTTCCTTCTCCAGCTAATTTTTATTAAAATATTGGAGGAATTTTATCCTGCAATTAGGCCTGGGCATAAGTTTTTTTGTTGTTGTTGTTGCAGACGATTTTTAAAAAAATTATTTATTCCTTATCTGGCTAATTTTCATTAATATATTGGAGGCATTTTATCCTGCAATTAGGCCTGGGCATAAGTTTTTTTGTTGTTGTTGTTGTTGTTGCAGACGATTTAAAAAAAGTGTATTTCTTCCTTCTCCGGCTAATTTTCATTAAAATATTGGAGGCATTTTATCCTGCAATTGGGCCAGGGCGATACATTGATTTTATCGATAAGTTTGAGTTTTTTTGTTGTTGCAGACTATTTAAAAAATAGTTTTTTTTCCCCTCCTTCTCCGGCTAATTTTTATTAAAATATTGGAGCCATTTTATCCTGCAGTTAGGCCTGGGCGATAAATTGATAATTTTTTTGTTGTTGTTGTTGCAGACGATTTAAAAAAAGTGTATTTCTTCCTTCTCCAGCTAATTTTTATTAAAATATTGAAGGCATTTTATCCTGCAATTAGGCCTGGGCCATAAATTGATAATTTTGTTGTTGCAGACGATTTAAAAAAAAGTGTATTTCTTCCTTCTCCAGCTAATTTTTATTAAAATATTGGAGCCATTTTATCCTGCAATTAGGCCTGAGCATAAGTTTTGTTTTGTTGTTGTTGCAGACGATTTAAAAAAAGTGTATTTCTTCCTTCTCCAGCTAATTTTTATTAAAATATTGAAGGCATTTTATCCTGCAATTAGGCCTGGGCCATAAATTGATAATTTTGTTGTTGTTGTTGTTGCAGACTATTTTAAAAAAGTGTATTTCTTCCTTCTCCAGCTAATTTTTATTAAAATATTGGAGGCATTTTATCCTGCAATTGGGCCTGGGCGATAAATTGATTTTATCGATAAGTTCAAGTTTTTTTGTTGTTGCAGACGATTAAAAATATATTTTTTCCCCCTCCTTCTCCGGCTAATTTTTATTAAAATATTGGAGGCATTTTATCCTGCAATTAGGTCTGGGCGATTAATTGATTTTATCAATACGTTTTTTTGTTGTTATTGCAGGCAAATAAAAAAAATTTCAGTTTTTTTCCTCCTTCTCCAGCTTATTTTTATTAAAATATTGAGGCATTTTATCCTGCAATTAGGCCTTGGCGACAAATTGATTTTATCGATAAGTTTGAGTCTTTTTGTTGCAGATGATTTTTTTTTTTTTGAAGTTTTTTTCCTCCTACTTTTTTATTAAAATATTGAAGGCATTTTATCCTGCAAGTAGGCCTGGGCGATAAATTGATTTTAATAATACGTTTTTTTGTTGTTGTTGTTGCAGACGATTTTAAAAGTTTTTAATTGATTTTATCAAAGTGTTTTTTTTTGTTGCAAACGATTTAAATAAAGTTTTTTTCCTCCTTCTCCGGCTAATTTTTATTAAAATATTGGAGGCATTTTATCCTGCAATTAGGCCTGGGTATGAGGTTTTTTTGTTGTTGTTGCAGACGATTTAAAAAAATAATAATTTAATACATTTTATTGATAAGGTTTTTTGTTGTTGCAGACTATTTAAAAAAAGTATTTTTCCTCCTTCTCTGGCTAATTTTTATTGAAATATTGGAGGTATTTTATCCTGCAATTGGTCCTGGGCGATACATTTATTTTATCGATACTTTTTTTGTTGTTGTTGCGGACGATTTTTAAAAAAAAAAGTTTTTTAATTGATTTTATTGATAAGGTTTTTTTCCTCCTTATCCGGCTAATTTTTATTCAAATATTGGAGGTATTTTATCCTGTAATTAGGCCTGGGCGATACATTTATTTTATCGATACGTTGTTTTTTTGTTGTTGTTGTTGTTGCAGACTATTTTAAAAAAGATTTTAAATTGATTTTATCGATAAATTTTTTGTTGGTTTTGGAGAACACATACAGTTGATTGACAGTTGCAATAGCCAATCAGATCACAAGTTGTTGACTATAGCCTATCTAGGTAGCTTGATGTTAACTGCTATACGGCCACCCTCAGTGTGACCTGTATGGCTGTTGACCAAGTATGCCTTGCATTCACTTGCGTGTGTGAAAAGCCGTAGATATTATGTGACTGGGCCGGCACGCAAAGGCAGTGCCTTTAAGACAGGGGTCACCAACCTTTTTGAAACCAAGAGCTACTTCTTGGGTACTGATTAATGCGAAGGGCTACCAGTTTGATACACACTTCAATAAATTGCCAGAAATAGCCAATTTGCTCAATTTACCTTTAACTCTATGTTATTATTAATAATTAATGATATTTACACTTAATTGAACGGTTTAAAAGAGGAGAAAACACGAAAAAAAAGACAATTACATTTTGAAACATAGTTTATCTTCAATTTCGACTCTTTAAAATTCAAAATTCAACCGAAAAAAAGAAGAGAAAAACTTTAAAAAAAATAATTTATGGAACATCATTAGTAATTTTTCCTGATTAAGATTAATTTTAGAATTTTGATGACATGTTTTAAAGAGGTTAAAATCCAATCTACACTTTGTTAGAATATATAACAAATTGGACCAAGCTATATTTCCAACAAAGACAAATCATTATTTCTTCTAGATTTTCCAGAACAAAAAATTTAAAATAAATTCAAAAGACTTTGAAGTAAGATTTAAATTTGATTCTACAGATTTTCTAGATTTGCCAGAACAATTTTTTTGAATTTTAATCATAAGTTTGAAGAAATATTTCACAAATATTCTTCGTCGAAAAAACAGAAGCTAAAATGAAGAATTAAATTAAAATGTATTTATTATTCTTTACAATAAAAATTAAAAAAATTACTTGAACATCGATTTAAATTGTCAGGAAAGAAGAGGAAGGAATTTAAAAGGTAAAAAGGTATATGTGTTTAAAAATCCTAAAATCATTTTTAAGGTTGTATTTTTTCTCTAAAATTGTCTTTCTGAAAGTTATAAGAAGCAAAGTAAAAAAAATAATGAATTTATTCAAACAAGTGAAGACCAAGTCTTTAAAATATTTTCTTGGATTTTCAAATTCTATTTGAGTTTTGTCTCTCTTAGAATTAAAAATGTCAAGCAAAGCGAGACCAGCTTGCTAGTAAATAAATACAATTTAAAAAATAGAGGCAGCTCACTGGTAAGTGCTGCTATTTGAGCTATTTTTAGAACAGGCCGGCGGGCTACTCATCTGGTCCTTACGGGCTACCTGGTGCCCGCGGGCACCGCGTTGGTGACCCCTGTTCTAAAGCCTTACTTGCCAACCCTCACGAAACCGATACCGATAATTTCCGATATTACATTTTAAAGCATTTATCGGCCGATAATATCGGCAGTCTGATATTATCGGACATCTCTAATTGACATTCATACCGCAGTGGGAGTGGCACAAGGTGGGTGACGTGTCTTGCTCAAGGACACAACGGCAGTGATTAGAAAGGGTCCGTACCAGGAACCCCTTTTAAAGTTTCTGCACGACCGAGTGGAAATGAGATTTAGCAAAAGCTGCACGAACCCTGTGATCAATATTGTAAGACTTAATGAAATATGAAACGACTTAAGGTCAAATGGACTAATAGCAAAGTAATCCACTTTGTAAACGGACTTAATGGTTATGAACCGTCGACTTAACGGTTCAAATGTGTCGAACTCTTCCTTCCATCAGCGTGGAAACACGACTAATAATTGGGTACGCCGCCTGATCCGTTCAGGCTGTGTCACCGTGTTCCCAAAAGCCGGTCACGAAATGTCATCGTGACCGAGTTGAACTCCAAACCTGGAAGGGGGGCGAGGAAAGACAATGTTTTAGAGCCCAACTAGTGAAGCCCCAGGAGAGTCTGGTCTCCATGCAGCCTGCAAGAGCTGAGGCACAAGCTGCTCTCCTTAACTAAAGAGCAATTCACGCCACGCACAAGTCATCAGGAAGCATCAAGTGTGTGTGTACATGTGTGTGTGTGTGTGTGTGTATGTGTGTGTGTGATGACTGCACCCCCCCCCCCCCTTGTGCTCCTAATGTGACAGCTCCAGCTGGACAAAGCCTGGCCGCCCTTCTTGCACCCAAACTGGCCTGACTGAGGAGCCTTTTCACTCCCTACTTTATCCCCACCTGCCCACTTTTCCTCTGCTACTCTCCATGCGTGTTTTCAGGCCACTCAGACGCTGCTTTTTAAAACACTTTTAACCCCCCCCCCTTTTGAAAATTTTGATTTTATTACATTTTTTTAAATGTGTGAAACTTTCAATCGCTGGGTTGCAGTCACGTGACTTAGAGGCGATGGTATACCACCGGGCCGCGGACCGATTGGTACCGGGCCGCGCAAGAAATTAAAAAAAATAAATAAATAAAATAATTTTTTTTTTTTTTTTTTTTTAAATAAATCAACATAAAAAACACAATATATACATATTGTGTATGTGTATGTCAATATAGATCAATACAGTTTTTCATAAAGAAATACAATCATGCGTGCTTACGGACTGTATCCCTGCAGACTGTATTGATCTATATTGACATACACATACACAATATGTACATATTGTGTTTTTTATGTTGATTGAATTTAAAAAAAATAAAAATAAATAAATAAATAGATCAATACAGTCTGCAGGGATACAGTCCGTAAGCACGCATGATTGTATTTCTTTATGAAAAAATAAAAAAAATAAAAAAATCACCCCCCACCCCTCCACGGTTCGTGGGACAAATTTTCAAGCGTTGACCGGTCCCCAGCTACAAAAAAGTTGGGGACCACTGGTCTAGAGCAGTGGTTCTCAACCTTTTTTCAGTGATGTACCCCCCTGTGAACATTTTTTTAATTCAAGTACCCCCTAATCCAGGGGTGGGCAATTAATTTTTACCGGGGGCCGCATGAGCTACCCGAGCACTGCTGGAGGGCCACATCGACAATATTTCAATTAAATTTTGCTCAATATTATTTTTGATATATACCGTAAGATAAATAATAATTAATAATAATAGTAATACTTCAACATAGTGTGTGTAACAGCATTCCATGACTAATATATATAAATTAACATTAATAATAAATGACAGTAAAATAAGCACACGTATGACTGAGGAGTCATAGTGTAACTTCGTGTGGTGTTTGAGTTGTCCGACTTTTTGTGTGGCCATAAACGCACCAGTGGTTTAGTGCTATGCGTGTTGGTGACAGATGACAAGTTGGTTTTGGCCTGGTTTGTATGGCAGAAAATGACTAGTTTTTCGAGATAGAATTGTTTTACTCATGTTTTTGGTGTGGTTATGTCCGAATATAAACAGTTTTGCTCAATAAAGTGATCGATATAATTCCTGTCCTCGAAGCATCTCGATAGACGTTACAATAATTGAACGGTGTTCAATTGAACGGTGTTGACGAACACCGTTAGGGCCGCTTGTTGTCACTGTCACTCAAAGTTGCATTGCAAAATTACATAGAATAAATATGTTTATTTTGTTTATAATTCAGATGGGATTTGATTTGGTGCGCGGCATATACTTGCTGCGCGCAGCGGACGCTTGAGCAGTGCGCAATTGCGCAGGCACGCACCTTAGAGGGAACGTTGCTTTGCAGTTCATGTGTTGTTGAAAACACGCCATTCATCATCAACTTTTCTCTTTTTGGCGTCTCGGGTGTAAACCATGCATCACTTGTCGCTGCATGTGCACCTTCACTCGCAGGTTACACACGGACACACGCCCATAAATAATACTTTTCAAAATAAAAGCAGCACAGTTGTATTGCGTGCAGGACATAGATGTTTTTTCATCTTTATTTTGTAATTGCAGTTGTTCACATTCACTCACAATCACGCATACGTCCACACGGAAGTAATACAAATAACGATTTTCAAAACAAAAGCAGCACCGTTGTATTGCACACTCGACATAGATACTTTTTTAAATTTATTTTGTAATTTATAATTGGCCTCACGCGGGCCGGATGTGGCCCGTGGGCCGCAGAATGCCCAGGTCTGATATAGATCAATACAGTTTTTCATAAAGAAATACAATCATGCGTGCTTACGGACTGTATCCCTGCAGACTGTATTGATCTATATCAGGGGTGTCAAACTCATTTTAGATCGGGGGGCCACATGGAGAAAAATCTACTCCCAAGTGGGCCGGACTGGTAAAATCACGGCACGATAACATAAAAATAAAGACAACTTCAGATTGTTGTCTTTGTTTGAAAATAGAACAAGCACATTCTAAAAATGTACAAATCATAATGTTGTTGGGTTTTTTACACTTACATGTTGCGGTTAATAGTATTCTATCTTTATTCAAATTACAGTTTGTTATTTATGTAGTTTGATCATTTTCCACGACTGATGTACTTAAACATTCTGTGGTTTATTTTGTACATATGTAGCATCATCTACAAAGATACAAAGAATTGCCATTGCGACATCCAGTGGACACATTTAGAACAGCTGTTTCTTTCATTCAAAAATTTCAGATTCATTTTTATACTAAGTAAACTCATCCCGCGGGCCGGATAAAACCTGTTCGCGGGCCTGATCCGGCCCTCGGGCCGTACGTTTGACACCCCTGATCTATATTGACATACACATACACAATATGTACAGTATATATTGTGTTTTTTATGTTGATTGAATTTAAAAAATAAAAAAATAGATCAATACGGTCTGCAGGGATACAGTCCGTAAGCACGCATGATTGTATTTCTTTATGAAAAAATAAAAATAAAAAATCACGCGTACCCCCATTTGAGAACCACTGGTCTAGAGCAGTGGTTCTCAACCTTTTTTCAGTGATGTACCCCCCTGTGAACATTTTTTTTAATTCAAGTACCCCCTAATCAGAGCAAAGCATTTTTGGTTGTAAAAAAAGAGGGAAAAAAAGTCGAATACAGCACTATGTCATCAGTTTCTGATCTATTAAATTGTATAACTTTTCATTGCTCAATTGTAGTGATCTTTCTTAAACTATTTGGGAAAAAAAGGTATAAAAATAACTAAAAACTTGTTGAAAAATAAACAAGTGATTCAATTATAAATAAAGATTTCTACACATAGAAGTAATCATCAACTTAAAGTGCACCCTTTGGGGATTGTAATAGAGATTCATCTGGAGTCATGAACTTCATTCTAAACATTTATTTTGTTGAAGTATTATTCAATAAATATATTTATAAAGGATTTTTGAATTGTTGATATTTTTTAGATTATTTTAAAAAAAATCTCACGTACCCCTTGGCATACCTTCTTTTTTTCTTTTTTTTTTTTTTTAAATGTCCTGCCCAGCTTCTCAGGCAAAAGTAGATGTAGATGCCCATATCGGCTGTTCAGATTTACTTTACAAAAGAGAAGTGTACTTGGCATACCTTCAAGTACCCCCATTTGAGAACCACTGGTCTAGAGCAGGCCTGGGCAATTATTTTGACTCGGAGGGCCACATTTAGAGGGAAAAAATGTGTTTGGGGGGCCGGTATATCTACACTACCGTTCAAAAGTTTGGGGTCACATTAAAATGTCCTTATTTTTCAATGAAGATAACTTTAAACTAGTCTTAACTTTAAAGAAATACACTCTATACATTGCTAATGTGGTAAATGACTATTCTAGCTGCAAATGTCTGGTTTTTGGTGCAATATCTACATAGGTGTATAGAGGCCCATTTCCAGCAACTATCACTCCAGTGTTCTAATGGGACAATGTGTCTGCTCATTGGCTCAGAAGGCTAATTGATGATTAGAAAACCCTTGTGCAATCATGTTCACACATCTGAAAACAGTTTAGCTCGTTACAGAAGCTACAAAACTGATTGATTGATTGATTGATTGATTGAGACTTTTATTAGTAGGTTGCACAGTGAAGTACATATTCCGTACAATTGACCACTAAATGGTAACACCCGAATAAGTTTTTCAACTTGTTTAAGTCGGGGTCCACTTAAATTGATTCATGATACAGATATATACTATCATCATAATACAGTCATCACACAAGATAATCACATTGAATTATTTACATTATTTACAATCAGGGGTGTGGAGGGTGGGGGGGGGGGGGGATATGGACATCAAGTAGTGGACATAGAGAGAGAGAGAGATCAGAAGGCATAAGAAAAAGAATCTGCATTTGATTGTTTACATTTGATTATTAGCAATCCGGGGAGGGTGTTAGTTTAGGGTTGTAGCTGCCTGGAGGTGAACTTTTATTGCGGTTTTGAAGGAGGATAGAGACGCCCTTTCTTTTATACCTGTTGGGAGCGCATTCCACATTGATGTGGCATAGAAAGACCTTCCTTTGAGCAGATTGAGTTTCTGGAGCATCACATTTGTGGGGTCAATTAAACGCTCCAAATGGCCAGAAAAAGAGAACTTTCATCTGAAACGCGACAGTCTATTCTTGTTCTTAGAAAAGAAGGCTCAAACACAAAATTGTTTGGGTGACCCCAAACTTTTGAACGGTAGTGTATTTTTAGGAACACTAATACAAAACCTCACAATGTCTGATTGAATGCTAAAAACGTTTTGACAGACCGCCTTAAAAAACGTAATGGAATTTTACATTTTTGTATGAAGGATAAAACACTGAATATTGACAAAATATGAATGTCACACCCCCTTTCGATCGACATGTTTTACAACCAATTGAAACGCAACAAACAGTGAAATATGAACGCGAAGGGTACAAAATAAACCCACCTACAATCCAGGCACGGGATTTTTCCGTCTATAGTCGGAATTCCGTCTTTTTTATCTCGGGAAGAAAAAAAATTATCTCCCGTTTTTCCGTTTTTTTCCCCGACCCTAAATCAAGATTTCATTTTGCTTCGTTCAAATAAAATACCCCTCATTTTTGTATTTTTTTTTTTCTTGTTTTTGAACACAGACTTTTTTTTTTTTTTTTGCAGTGTTGAACTTGCCAGCATTTGCACCTTAATTGTGGCGCGGACCAAGCCTGGCGACAGGTGACCGCTCGGTTGCTAGGCAGAATTCGTAGGATTATGATAAAATGATGAAACAATGATTTTTCCAGGCTTTCCGTCATTTTTTTTTCTTCTTCCATTTATCATCGTGGGTGTTGCCTTTTCTGGGGACTTTGTTCGTGTTTCCCCACTCAGAGGTTCCTAGTGCAACACGCTGCCTTTTTTTCCCATATCGGCTTCCACCCTGTTTTAAAGATCTCTTATTTCACTTCTCCGAGGTCCCTCTCCTTGCTAATCCCTTCCGCTCTTGATCTCTTGTCAGACCCACCTGCACCAACCGTCTTGTCTTAAACGTGGAGCGCCCCCGCCCTCTAGCAGCAGGCGCGTTAAATGTGAGCGTTAGCCGCCGCGAGCGTTAAGAGCCTGGCGAACAGGGCCAGCAGTTACATGACATCCACAGCGTCATAATCAGGGCTGCACTCATCCCGCTTCCAGCTGCCATCCTGGTGTGTGTGTGCGTGTGTGCGTGTGTGTGTGTGTGTGTGTGTGTGTGTGTGTGTGTGTGTGTGTGTGTGTGTGTGTGTGTGTGTGTGTGTGTGTGTGTGTGTGTGTGTGTGTGTGTGTGTGTGTGTGTGTGTGTGTGTGTGTGTGTGTGTGTGTGTGTGTGTTCTGGCAATGCTTACTTAAAGGCCTACTGAAATGAATTTTTTTTATTTAAACGGGGATAGCAGATCTATTCTATGTGTCATACTTGATCATTTCGCGATATTGCCATATTTTTGCTGAAAGGATTTAGTATAGAACGACGACGATAAAGATTGCAACTTTTGGTATCTGATTAAAAAAAAGGCTTGCCCCTACCGGAAGTAGCGTGACGTAGTCAGTTGAACATATACGCAAAGTTCCCTATTGTTTACAATGATGGCCGCATGAAGTGAGAGAGATTCGGACCGAGAAAGCGACGATTTCCCCATTAATTTGAGCAAGGATGAAAGATTTGTGGATGAGGAAAGTGAGAGTGAAGGACTAGAGGGCAGTGGAAGCGATTCAGATAGGGAAGATGCTGTGAGAGGCGGGGGTGACCTGATATTCAGCTGGGAATGACTACAACAGTAAATAAACACAAGACATATATATACTCTATTAGCCACAACACAACCAGGCTTATATTTAATATGCCACAAATTAATCCTGCATAAAAACACCTGCGTGTTTGTTACGCTAGCTCCTAGCTCCTCTGCTAGCTCCTAGCTCCATAGAACACGCCAATACAATTCAAACACCTGATCAACACACACAATCGCTCAGCCCAAAAGACCGTTCACCTAACCCAAGGTTCATAAAGCTTATATATTTTAAAAAAGTTACGTACATACGCAAAAAAAAGTTGCGCACATACGGTCAAGCGATCAAATGTTTAGAAGCCAAAGCTGCATACTCACAGTAGCACGTCTGCGTCTTTGTCATCCAAATCAAAGTAATCCTGGTAAGAGTCTGTGTTGTCCCAGTTCTCTACAGGCGTCTGTGTATCCAAGTCAAAAGTCCTCCTGGTTAGAGTCTCTGTTATCCGAGTTCTTCCATCTTGACTGCATCTTTCGGGAATGTAAACAAAGAAGTGTACTGTTGTGGCTGACTACGTTCGAAAAATACGTCCATTTCGCACCGACAACTTTCTTCTTTGCTTGCTCAGCTTCCTTCTCCATAATGCAATGAACATGATTGCAACAGATTCACGTACACAGATGTCCAGAATACTGTGGAATTATGAAATGAAAACAGAGCTTTTTCGTATTGGCTTCAATGTGGAAGGCATACCCGTGTTCGCCGGTCTACGTCACGCGCATACGTCATCCTCAGAGGCGTTTCGAACCGGAAGTTTAGCGGCAAATTTCAAATGTCACTTTATAAGTTAACCCGGCCGTATTGGCATGTGTTATAATGTTAAGATTTCATCATTGATATATAAACTATCAGACTGCGTGGTCGGTAGTAGTGGCTTTCAGTAGGCCTTTAATGGGGACATGGCTCTGTTTACACAGTCACCTTTAGAGGACCTCTGACGGTATGGGGACAAAAAAACAGGTCCCCTAAAGGGAAACCTTTTTAAATTATAGTCAGATCCATTCTGAAGATGCACTGCAAAAACTGAAATCTAAGTAAGATTAAATATCTCAAATAATAATATTTGCTTATTTTCTGTTTGATAAGATAATTATTCTCACTAATGCTAGGTTCACACCAACGGCGCTTTAAAGCGGCATGCAAAGCGCCGTCAAAGCGTAACAAAGCCTGATTAAAGCGTGAGGGTCCTAATAGATCGTGGGAAAGCTTGTAGTGAAGTTCGCCAAAATTTTTTAAACGGTTTAAAAAAATTCTGCGCTCTTGTCAAGAATGGAATAAAGCGCCGAGAGCGTATCAACGCGTGACAAAGCTTGACTCAAAGCGTAGGAAAGCTTAACAGATCTTGGTTCAAAGCGCAATAGGAAGGGACTGTGATATTGACGAGTGACATTGAAACTTTTATGTAAAACCAACACAGGATTACAAATCCATTCTCTTTTGCATCATTGCCTTTTTTTATACGATGATCATTGTTCAATCCCACAGCCCAAAGTACCGTTCACCTCCGCAACGTTCATACAGCACATATATTTCCCCAAAGTTACGTACGTGACATGCACATAGCGGCACGCACGTACGGGCAAGCTATCAAATGTTTGGAAGCCGCAGCTGCGTACTCACGGTAGCGCGTATCCAACTCAAAGTCCTCCTGGTAAGAGTCTCTGTTGTCCCAGTTCTCCACGGGCCAATGGTAAAGCTTGACTGTCATCGTTCGGGGATGTAAACAATGAAACACCGGCTACGACGCAGCCGCTACGTGGTTGTGTTGCTGCAGCCGGCCGCTAATACACCGCTTCCCACCTACAGCTTTCTTCTTTGCTGTCTCCGTTGTCCATTAAACAAATTGCAAAAGATTCACCGACACAGATGTCCAGAATACTGTGGAACTTTGCGATGAAAACAGACGACTAACAGACTAACATAAAATCTGCTTAGTGAGAAGAATTCTCTTATCAGACAGAAAATGAGCAAATATCACCCTTATTTGAGATATTTAATCTGACTTAGATTTCAGTTTTTGCAGTGTATAGAGCAGGGGTCACCAACCTTTTTGAAACCAAGAGCTACTTCTTGGGTAGTGATTAATGCGAAGGGCTACCAGTTTGATACACACTTAAATAAATTGCCAGAAATAGCCAATTTGCTCAATTTACCTTTAACTCTATGTTATTATTAATAATTAATGATATTTACACTTAATTGAACGGTTTAAAAGAGGAGAAAACACGAAAAAAAAGACAATTACATTTTGAAACATAGTTTATCTTCAATTTCGACTCTTTAAAATTCAAAATTCAACCGAAAAAAAGAAGAGAAAAACTTTTAAAAAATAATTTATGGAACATCATTAGAAATTTTTCCTGATTAAGATTAATTTTAGAATTTTGATGACCTGTTTTAAATAGGTTAAAATCCAATCTACACTTTGTTAGAATATATAACAAATTGGACCAAGCTATATTTTCAACAAATACAAATAATTATTTCTTCTAGATTATCCAGAACAAAAATTTTAAAATAAATTCAAAAGACTTTGAAGTAAGATTTAAATTTGATTCTACAGATTTTCTAGATTTGCCAGAACAATTTTTTTGAATTTTAATCATAAGTTTGAAGAAATATTTCACAAATATTCTTCGTCGAAAAAACAGAAGCTAAAATGAAGAATTAAATTAAAATGTATTTATTATTCTTTACAATAAAAAAAAAAATTACTTGAACATCGATTTAAATTGTCAGGAAAGAAGAGGAAGGAATTTAAAAGGTAAAAAGGTATATGTGTTTAAAAATCCTAAAATCATTTTTAAGGTTGTATTTTTTCCTCTAAAATTGTCTTTCTGAAAGTTATAAGAAGCAAAGTAAAAAAAATAATGAATTTATTTAAACAAGTGAAGACCAAGTCTTTAAAATATTTTCTTGGATTTTCAAATTCTATTTGAGTTTTGTCTCTCTTAGAATTAAAAATGTCGGGCAAAGCGAGACCAGCTTGCTAGTAAATAAATAAAATTTAAAAAAAATAGAGGCAGCTCACTGGTAAGTGCTGCTATTTGAGCTATTTTTAGAACAGGCCGGCGGGCTACTCATCTGGTCCTTACGGGCTACCTGGTGCCCGCGGGTACCGCGTTGGTGACCCCTGGTATAGAGGGTGGTCCGTGTGCGTGTGCGTGTGTGTGTGTGGTCACCCCGCATGCTCTTGGTGTTTTTGTTTCAGCTCCTGCGTCTCTTTTGGTTTCACCTTAAACAGCATGACGTGTCGTCTATCACCATTCCCATCCATCTTCAATCCGTCTCCATGCATGTGTGTGTGTGTGTGTGTGTGTGTGTGTGTGTGTGTGTGTGTTGACCATCCGTTGTGTGTTTCAGTACCACCGCATGACGCAAAGCGCATGGCTTGGAAGAGCACGGGCGACAACAGCTCCTGCACCGACTCTGAGGTGTCGCAGGCCTGCACGCCCGTTGCGGGCCACTCTGTCACCGCTAAAAGCAAGGATAAGCCGAGTAAGAGCACGTCCACACTAACCCCACCCTGCTTCACCGCCCCCTGCTGGCCACCGCTGCCTACTGTCGCTCGCTCTGCTGGTCCAATAAGCTCCTTTTGGTTCCACGCTAATCTGGTTGTTACATACTGTCACCGTCGGTGTCATGTAGGTCTGGGTTCTTCGACGTTAGGGGTGTCCAAACTTTTTCCACTAAAAATCAAAGCATGTGTGGGTCATTTTTTATATTTTTTCCATTTTCAAACCCAATACAGTATTTAGATTTTAGTCACCTTCATGGCTCCCCTCAAGTTTGGTCCCAGGGACCTGAAAGGGTCTCAGTCATAATAGTAAAAAAAAAAAAAAAAAAAAGTAATATATGTATATATTTTTTGTCAATGCTTAAATCTCTAAATCACCTTCACATCTGTCGCTAAAAATTGTTCTGGTTTTTGTTTTGTTTCATGCCCTTTTTGTTGCAGAAAACTGTTTAATGGCAAAATCACAAATATTTCCCCCCCCCACCAAAAAAATTCTAAGTGCAATGTTTGATGTGAAATTATTGGAGCCTTAAATATGTTTGTAATTCATAACATTGATTTTGATTCATTCTTTTTGAAAAAGACGGTGTTTTTAAAAAAAAAAAGAAAAAAAATCCTACTAAAATGATGAGGAATCCAGAGGGGGCCCCACTCCTAAATGTTGGAAAGAAGTGCTAAATTATTTATTTTTTTAATTTCGACGCCTAAATCTCTACATCACAGGTGTCAAACTCAAGGCCCGGGGGCCCGCCACATAAATTGATGTGGCCTGCAAAAGCCTGGAAAAAATGGGTTTCAATAAAATACCTTTTCTTTTTTTTCTTTTTTTCTTTTTTTTTACTAAATTCATTCGTTCTTTCAATTTTGACAGAAAAAAAATGCATATTTTAAACTTTAATATTATCCGATTTATGGCAAAATCACAAATATTTTCCCCCCACCAAAAGAAATTCAAAGTGCAATATTTGATGTGAAATTATTGGAGCCTTAAATATGTTTGTAATTCATAACATTGATTTTGATTCATTATTTTTGAAAAAGACGGTGTTTTTAAAAAAAAAAATTAAAAAAAATCCTACTAAAATGATGAGGAATCCAGAGGGGGCCCCACTCCTAAATGTTGGAAAGAAGTGCTAAATTTTTTTATTTTTTTTATTTCGACGCCTAAATCTCTACATCACAGGTGTCAAACTCAAGGCCCGGGGGCCCGGTTCTGGCCCGCCACATAAATTGATGTGGCCTGGAAAAAATGGGTTTCAATAAAATACCTTTTCTTTTTTTTCTTTTTTTCTTTTTTTTACTAAATTCATTCGTTCTTTCAATTTTGACAGAAAAAAAATGCATATTTTAAACTTTAATATTATCCGATTTATGGCAAAATCACAAATATTTTCCCCCCACCAAAAAAAATTCTAAGTGCAATATTTGATGTGAAATTATTGGAGCCTTAAATATGTTAGTCATTCATAACATTGATTTTGATTCATTATTATTATTTGAGAAAAGACGGTGTTTTAAAAAAAAAAGTTTAAAATAATCTACTAAAATGATCAGGAATCCAAAAGGGCCCCCCCCTCATAAATGTTGGAAAGAAGTCCTAAATTATTATTATTATGCATATTTTAAACTTTAATATTATTCGATCATGCCAATTATACACTGTATTGCAAAAGTATTTTTGTGAGATAAAAACAAATAGTTAAATATCTGCTTGTCACCTTTATTTACGATTTTAAAGAAAGTTGTACATAAAAAAAATCAAATGCATGTGCATTTAGATTACCGTATTTTTCGGAGTATAAATCGCACCAGCCGAAAATGCATAATAAAGAAGGAAAAAAACATAAGTCGCACTGGAGTATAAGTCGCATTTTTGGGGAAATGTATTTGATAAAAGCCAACACCAAGAATAGACATTTAAAAGGCAATTTAAAATAAATAAAGAATAGTGACCAACAGGCTGAATAAGTGTACGTTATATGAGGCACAAATAACCAACTGAGAAGGTGCCTGGTATGTTAACGTAACATATTATGGTAATAGTCATTCAAATAACTATAACATATAGAACATGCTATACGTTTACCAAACAATCTGTCACTCCTAATCGCTAAATCCCATGAAATCTTATACGTCTAGTCTCTTACGTGAATGAGATAAATAATATTTGATATTTTACGCTAATGTGTTAATAATTTCACACATAAGTCAAACTATGAAAAAAACTGCGACTTAGAGTCCAAAAAATACGGTATATATTTTTTTGTCAATGCTTAAATCTCTAAATCACCTTCAGATCTGTCGATTAAAAAAAATGTTTTGTTTTTGTTTTGTTTCATGCCCTTTTTGTTGCAGAAAACTCTGTTTAATGGCAAAATCACAAATATTTCCCCCCCACCAAAAGAAATTCAAAGTGCAATATTTGATGTGAAATTATTGGAGCCTTAAATATGTTTGTAATTCATAACATTGATTTTGATTCATTATTTTTGGAGCACAGACGGCGTTTAAAAAAAAAAAAAAAAAAAAATCCTACTAAAATGACCATGTGTCCAAAAGGCCCCACTATTGGAAATAAGTCCTAAATTATATTTTTATTTTTATTTTCAATGCTTCAATCTCTATATCAACTTCAGATCTCTCTGTCCATTATAAGTTGGTGTTGTTTTTGTTCGCTTTATGCCCTTTTTGTCATTAAAAACTTATTTTTTATTGCAAACACACTGATTACCCCCCCAAAAAATATTCAAAGTGCAATATTTGATATTATATTATTGGAGCCTTAAATAAGTTAGTAATTTATAACGTTGTTTTGATTCATTATTACTTTTTAAACAAAGACTCTTGTTTTTTTGTTTTTGAAATCCTACTAAAATGATCAGAAATCCAAAAGGGCCCTACTCATAAGGGTTGGAAAGAAGTCTTAATTGTTTTTAAAAAAATTTCTCAACCCCTAAATGTTCTACATCAACTTCAGATCTCTTTGTCCATTATACGTTTTGTTTTTTTTCTTTGTTTGCTTTATGCCCTTTTTGTCATGAGAAATATGTTATGGCAAACACACAAATTCAAAATGCAATATTTGATGTGAAATTATTGAAGCCTTAAATAGGTCAATAATTCATAACATTGATTTTGATTCATTATTATTATTTGAGCAAAGACACTTTAAAAAAATTAAAAAAAATCTTACTATCCAATCCAATCCACTTTATTTATATAGCACATTTACACAACAAGAATGTTTCCAAAGTCCTGCACAGCCATGTTAAAAACAATATTAAAAACAATATTAAAAACGATATTAAAAACCATATTAAAAACAATATTATGCTACACCAATGACTGAATAAAAATAATTAATTCATAACATTGATTTTAATTCATTATTATTTGAGCAAAGACACTGGTCCCACCCCCCAAAAAAATTCCAAGTGCAATATTTGATGTGAAATTATTGAAACCTTTTTTTTTTTCTTTTTTTTTTAATTCAAAAGGCCCCCACTTAAGTGTTGGAAAGAAGTCTTAAATTATTTTTTATTTTTTATTTTTAGATCTCTGTCCATTATACGTTGTTTTTGTTTGTTTGTTTGCTTTATGCCCTTTTTGTCATTAAAACTTTTTTTTTTCCCAAAAAAAAATATTTTTTAGTGGAATATTTGACTTGATGTAATTGCAGCCTTTAATAGGTCAATAATTCATAACATTGATTTTGATTCATTATTATTATTTGAGCAAAGACACTTTAAAAAAAAAAAAAAAAATTCTACTAAAATGATCAGGAGTCGTACATTTTATTTTTTTTTTTCAATGCCTAAATCTCTACATCAACTTCTGATCTCTCTGTCCTTTATAAGTTGGTGTTGTTTTTTACTTTATGACCTTTTTGTCATTAAAAACATATTTGTATGGCAAACACACTTGTCCCACCCCCCAAAAAAATTCCAAGTGCAATATTTGATGTGAAATTATTGAAACCTTTTTTTTATTTTTTTATTTTTTTATTCAAAAGGCCCCCACTTAAGTGTTGGAAAAAAGTCTTAAATTATTATTTATTTTTTATTTTTAGATCTCTGTCCATTATACGTTGTTTTTGTTTGTTTGTTTGCTTTATGCCCTTTTTGTCATTAAAACTTATTTTTTCCCAAAAAAAAAAATTTTTTAGTGGAATATTTGACTTGATGTAATTGCAGCCTTTAATAAGTCAATAATTCATGACATTGATTTTGATTCATTATTATTATTTGAGCAAAGACACTTTAAAAAAAAAAAAAAAAATTCTACTAAAATGATCAGGAGTCGTACATATTTTTTTTTTTTCAATGCCTAAATCTCTACATCAACTTCTGATCTCTCTGTCCTTTATAAGTTGGTGTTGTTTTTTACTTTATGACCTTTTTGTCATTAAAAACATATTTGTATGGCAAACACTCTGGTCCCACCCCAAAAAAAAATCCAAGTGCAATATTTGATGTGAAATTATTGAAACCATTTTTTTTTTTTTTTTTTTTTTTTCTTTTTTTTTTTTTGATTCAAAAGGCCCCCACTTAAGTGTTGGAAAGAAGTCTTAAATTATTATTTATTTTTTATTTTTAGATCTCTGTCCATTATACGTTGTTTTTGTTTGTTTGTTTGCTTTATGCCCTTTTTGTCATTAAAACTTTTTTTTTCCCAAAAAAAAAAATTTTTTAGTGGAATATTTGACGTGATGTAATTGCAGCCTTTAATAGGTCAATAATTCATAACATTGATTTTGATTCATTATTATTATTTGAGCAAAGACACTTTAAAAAAAAAAATCCTACTAAAATGATCAGGAGTCCAAAAGGGCCCCACTCATAAGTGTTGGAAATAATTCAATGCCTAAATCTCTACATCAACTGGTGTTGTTGTTTGCTTTATGCCCTTTTTGTCATTAAAAACATATTTGTATGGCAAACACACTGGTTCCCCCCCAAAAAAAATCATTAAAAGTGCAATAATTTATGTGAAATTATTGAAGCCTTTTTTTATTTTATTTTTTATTCAAAAGGCCCCCACTTATAAGTGTTGGAAAGAAGTCTTAAATTCTTAAATTTATTTTCAGATCTCTCTGTCTATTATAAGTTGTTTTTGTTTGTTTGTTTGCTTTATGCCCTTTTTGTCATTAAATCTTTTTTTTCCCCCAAAAAAAATATTTTTTAGTGGAATATTTGACTTGATGTAATTGCAGCCTTTAATAAGTCAATAATTCATGACATTGATTTTGATTCATTATTATTATTTGAGCAAAGACACTTTAAAAAAAAAAAAAAAATTCTACTAAAATGATCAGGAGTCCTACATTTATTTATTTTTTTTCAATGCCTAAATCTCTACATCAACTTCTGATCTCTCTGTCCATTATAAGTTGGTGTTGTTTTTTACTTTATGACCTTTTTGTCATTAAAAACATATTTGTATGGCAAACACTCTGGTCCCACCCCCCCAAAAAAAATTCCAAGTGCAATATTTGATGTGAAATTATTGAAACCTTTTTTTTTTTTTTTTATATATAATTCAAAAGGCCCCCACTTAAGTGCTGGAAAGAAGTCTTAAATTATTATTTATTTTTTATTTTTAGATCTCTGTCCATTATACGTTGTTTTTGTTTGTTTGTTTGCTTTATGCCCTTTTTGTCATTAAAACTTTTTTTTCCCCAAAAAAAATATTTTTTAGTGGCATATTTGACTTGATGTAATTGCAGCCTTTAATAAGTCAATAATTCATGACATTGATTTTGATTCATTATTATTATTTGAGCAAAGACACTTTAAAAAAAAAAAAAAAATTCTACTAAAATGATCAGGAGTCCTACATTTTTTTTTTTTTTTTCAATGCCTAAATCTCTACATCAACTTCTGATCTCTCTGTCCATTATAAGTTGGTGTTGTTTTTTACTTTATGACCTTTTTGTCATTAAAAACATATTTGTATGGCAAACACTCTGGTTCCCCCCAAAAAAAATTCCAAGTGCAATATTTGATGTGAAATTATTGAAACCTTTTTTTTTTTTTTTTTTTTTTATAATTCAAAAGGCCTCCACTTAAGTGTTGGAAAGAAGTCTTAAATTATTTTTATTTTTTTATTTTTAGATCTCTGTCCATTATACGTTGTTTTTGTTTGTTTGTTTGCTTTATGCCCTTTTTGTCATTAAAACTTTTTTTTCCCCAAAAAAAATATTTTTTAGTGGAATATTTGACTTGATGTAATTGCAGCCTTTAATAGGTCAATAATTCATAACATTGATTTTGATTCATTATTATTATTTGAGCAAAGACACTTTAAAAAAAAAAAAAAATTCTACTAAAATGATCAGGAGTCCTAAATTATTATTTTTTTTTTCAATGCCTAAATCTCTACATCAACTTCTGATCTCTCTGTCCATTATAAGTTGGTGTTGTTTTTTACTTTATGACCTTTTTGTCATTAAAAACATATTTGTATGGCAAACACTCTGGTTCCCCCCCCAAAAAAAATTCCAAGTGCAATATTTGATGTGAAATTATTGAAACTTTTTTTTTTTTTTTTTATAATTCAAAAGGTCCCCACTTAAGTGTTGGAAAGAAGTCTTAGATTATTATTTATTTTTTATTTTTAGATCTCTGTCCATTATAAGTTGTTTTTGTTTGTTTGTTGGCTTTATGCCCTTTTTGTCATTAAAACTTTTTTTTTCCCCAAAAAAAAATATTTTTTAGTGGCATATTTGACTTGATGTAATTGCAGCCTTTAATAGGTCAATAATTCATAACATTGATTTTGATTCATTATTATTTTTGAGCAATGACAGTTTTGAGGGGGAAAATGTTTTAGTCAACATTGCAACTTTTTCTGGTTACATTTCACCTGTTTGCTCTTTTATTCCACTTTTTTTATGTTTTTTTTTTTGCGGTAGTATTTTTAGAATGTGCTGGGGGGGTGGGGGGGGGTTAAAAATGAGCTGCAGGCTGCACTCTGGACACCTGCTCTACATCATATTCATCCAGCCGTGGCTTTGTGCAGCGGGAACAGGAAAAGTCCGTCATCCGACGCTGCAACACGTACTTTAGTCCTCTCGCTGAGACGAGATCCTAGTTAGAGGTGTGCTGACAGGTAATAGACGCCGGCCGGAGACCACTTTGTCGGTGCGAAAAAAAGAAAGGCTCTCTCTGCTGCGCGAGGAAGGCGATTCACGGTCTCGGCGTCAGCCGTGGAGTTTGACCGTCCTCTCCCTCTGTGTCCCTCCGCTAGCTCGCAAGCAAGAGATCATCAAGATAACGGAGCAGCTGATCGAAGCCATCAACAACGGCGACTTTGAGGCGTACACGTGAGTGACTGAGCAGAACGCTGATTCCACCTCAAACCCTCACCTCCTCGGTTCCTGTGCAGGAGGATTTGCGATCCTGGACTCACTTCCTTTGAACCCGAGGCCCTGGGCAACCTGGTGGAGGGTATGGACTTCCACAAGTTCTACTTTGACAACTGTGAGTACACATGAGGTTTCTTTACAATATGATGACAGTGTTTCCCACACATTCATTTATTTGTGGCGGCCCGCCACAAAAGAATTACATCCGCCACAAATTTTAAAAAAAAATATATATATATACTTTTTTTTTTTTTGTACTGTCCAGCTTCTCAGGCAAATCATATAGTTGATGTAGATGCCCATATAGGCTGTTCAGATTTACTTTATTATTATTATTTGTATTTGACCACTACTGTTTTCTGTTTATTTGTTACTGACTGTGGCAGGACACCTCTGCCTCTGTTTCACTTTATGTTGCTGGTAAATAATATGGTTGTAGTAGTAGGCTAAAGTTAAGTTAAATTATTTAGTATGCACTAATTAAAGGGGCAGAGCTTTAAGAGACATTTTAGCTTTTATATTTTTATAAGATATATTTTTTGTAAGAACCACAATTAATAAATATATTTCAGTGAATAACTTATTGTTCAAATCTGTATATAAATATGTACATAAAGTGTTGTAATTATATTGTAACATGGATGGATGGATGGAAGTTTAAAACAAAACTGTTATTATTAATTAGTAAGTATACATTTTTTTAGCCTTTTTAGAGGAAATCATATCATTGTAGTAAATTATGCAAATTACTTGATGATGTCATGGTGGCCACGCCCCCACCGCCACAGGTATCTTGGCAGTTTATGGGAAACACTGAGCTCAGTTACAAAGGATGGAAAGGATAACGCACACAAGGGCACAAAAAGAGGGCGAAAACAAAAGGTATAAAGTTGACTAAAAATGTACCATAGTAGCAATATTAAATATAACATATATGTAATATTTACATATTATATATACAGTATATAATATATACTGATATATTATTACATAATATTATGTACAATATTACAGTATTAGAGATGTCCGATAATGGCTTTTTTGCCGATGTCAACCGATACCGATATATACAGTCGTGGAATGAACACATTATTATGCCTAATTTTGTTGTGATGCATTAAACAATGTAACAAGGTTTTCCAAAATAAATCAACTCAAGTTATGGAGAAAAAAAAAAGCCAACATGGCACTGCCATATTTATTATTGAAGTCACAAAGTGCATTTTTTTTTTTTTTTTTAACATGCCTCAAAACAGCAGCTTGGAATTTGGGACATGCTCTCCCTGAGAGAGCGTGAGGAGGTTGAGGTGTTGGCGGGGGTTGAACAAATACCAAGTTGGCGTACTTATAAGATGGCACCGAGTATCAAAATGTATTGATTTTTTTTTGGGTTCAAATTAATCAAATTAGCTCAAACACTAGCATAAATATTAGCATGCTGCTAACATTTACATGGTAACAAAGGAAACATAGGTATCAAAAACCATGATTTTTAGGTTAAAACGAATAAAATTAGGTAAAATACTAGCATAAAACATTTACATGCTAACTTGTTATGGGCATACTTGCCAACCTTGAGACCTCCAAATTCGGGAGATTGGGGGGGGGGGGGGTGTATATTGTAGCATCCTGGAAGAGTTACTTAAAAAGTCATACATTTTACTTTTTGGAACCGATAATTTCCGATATTACATTTTAAAGCATTTATCGGCTGATAATATCAGCAGTCCGATATTATCGGACATCTCTACTAATGCGATCTCTTGTCCTTTTTTTACGTTTAGTTCTGCTCTCAAACACTTCCAAAATATTACAGAATAAACTTGATTACATCACTGAAAGTTTCTCAAACAAATTAAAAATGTTCAAACATTTTGCAAAGTGATCACTGCAGACACAAGTATAGTCCGATTGTATCATCGGATGATGAAAGTGATATTTTTAGAGCCGTTCCCTTCGACTTTTAGTTCTGCTCTCAAACACTTCTAAAATATTACAGAATGAACTTGATTGCATCATAGAAAGTTTCTCAAACAAATTAAATGTTCAAACATTTTGCAAAGTGATCACTGCAGACACAAGTATAGTCCGATTGTATCATCAAGATGATGAAAGTGATATTTTTAGAGCCGTTCCCTTCGACTTTTAGTTCTGCTCTCAAACACTTCTAAAATATTACAGAATGAACTTGATTGCATCACAGAAAGTTTCTCAAACAAATTAAAAATGTTCAAACATTTTGCAAAGGGATCACTGCAGACACAAGTATAGTCCGATTGTGCCATCAGATGATGAAAGTGATATTTTTACAGCCGTTCCCTTCGACTTTTAGTTCTGCTCTCAAACACTTCTAAAATATTACAAAATAAACTTGATTACATCATAGAAAGTTTCTCAAACAAATTAAAAATTTTCAAACATTTTGCAAAGTGATCACTGCAGACACAAGTATAGTCCGATTGTATCGTCAGATGATGAAAGTGATATTTTTAGAGCCGTTCCCTTCAACTTTTAGTTCTGCTCTCAAACACTTCTAAAATATTACAAAATGAACTTGATTACGTCACAGAAAGTTTCTCAAACAAATTAAAAATGTTCAAACATTTTGCAAAGTGATCACTGCAGACACAAGTATAGTCCGATTGTATCGTCAGATGATGAAAGTGATATTTTTAGAGCCGTTCCCTTCGACTTTTAGTCCTGCTCTCAAACACTTCTAAAATATTACAGAATATACTTGATTACATCACAGAAAGTTTCCCAAACAAATTAAAAATGTTCAAACATTTTGCAAAGTGATCACTGCAGACACAAGTATAGTCCGATTGTATCGTCAGATGATGAAAGTGATATTTTTAGAGCCGTTCCCTTCGACTTTTAGTTCTGCTCTCAAACACTTCTAAAATATTACAGAATAAACTTGATTACATCACAGAAAGTTTCTCAAACAAATTAAAAATGTTCAAACATTTTGCAAAGTGATCTCTGCAGACACAAGTATAGTCCGATTGTATCGTCAGATGATGAAAGTGATATTTTTAGAGCCGTTCCCTTCGACACACTCTGGCACCCATAAGTCCCGCTCTCTGCCCGCACAGTGCTGAGCAAGAACAAAAAGCCGGTGCACACCACCCTGCTCAACCCCCACGTGCACCTGATCGGCGAGGACGCCGCCTGCGTGGCCTACATCCGCCTGACGCAGTTTGTGGACGCCACCGGTCGCCCGCGCTCCAGCCAGTCGGAGGAGACCCGAGTGTGGCACCGCCGCGACGGAAAGTGGCTCAACGTTCACTTCCACTGCTCGGGAGCGCCCGCCGCCCCACTACAGTGATCAGGTAGCCCCGCCCCCTTTTATGTTGTCATGAAACACCTGGTCAGTGGACTGCAAGCCACCGTGTGCTTGAATTTGGATGAGTTACTTCAGGGGTGTCCAAACTTTTCCCACCAAGGGCCGCACACTGAAAAATGAAAGTGTGGGGGAGCCATTTTGATCATTTTCATTTTCAAAACCAAATTATTGATTTTTTTCTACCTTTTTAGGGCTCCCCTCAAGTTTGGATCTGGGGACCCAGAATTTTAGTCATAAAAAATTTAAAAATAAGTCCTATTATTTTTTTTAA
>NC_084738.1:68737168-68847168 GCF_033978785.1 Entelurus aequoreus | reverse complement strand
TAAAAAAAAAATATATATATATATATATATATATTTTTTTTTAGACATGTATCTCGTGCGCACGAGAAACGTTTTATAAAGTTATAAAAAAGAAAAAATATATATATATATTTATTTTTTAGACATGTATCTCGTGCGCACGAGAAACTTTTTATAAAGTTATAAAAATAAAAATGTTATAATTGCGGTTTTTTTTGTTTTTTTAGACATGTATCTCGTGTGCACAAGAAACTTTCTCGTGCGCACGAGATAATGTCTAAAAAAAATAAATATATATATATATATTTTTTTTAGACATGTATCTCGTGCGCACGAGAAACGTTTTATAAAGTTATAAAAAAGAAAAAAAAAATTCTTTTTTTTCCTTTTTTTTTTAGACATGTATCTTGTGTGCACGAGAAACTTTTTATAAAGTTATAAAAATAAAAATGTTATAATTGCGTTTTTTTGGGGGTTTTTTAGACATGTATCTCGTGTGCACGAGAAACGTTCCCGTGCGCACGAGATACATGTCTAAAAATTAAAAAAAAAAAATTTAGACACGTATCTCGTGTGCACGAGAAACTTTCTCGTGTGCACGAGATAATGTCTAAAAAAAATATATATATATATTATTTTTTTAGATATGTATCTTGTGTGCACGAGAAACGTTTTATAAAGTTATACATGTCTAAAAAAAAGAAAAAAAAGTTTTTTTTCTTTTTTTTTTTAGACATGTATCTTGTGTGCACGAGAAACTTTTTATAAAGTTATAAAAATAAAAATGTTATAATTGTTTTTTTTTTGGTTTTTTTAGACATGTATCTCGTGTACACGAGAAACTTTCTCGTGTGCACGAGATAATGTCTAAAAAAAATAAATATATATATTATTTTTTTAGATATGTATCTTGTGTGCACGAGAAACGTTTTATAAAGTTATAAAAAAGAAAAAAAACTTTTTTTTTTCTTTTTTTTTTTTAGGCATGTATCTTGTGTGCACGAGAAACGTTTTATAAAGTTATAAAAAAAACAAAAAACTTTTTTTTCTTTTTTTTTAGACATGTATCTCGTGCGCACGAGATACATGTCTAAAAAAAAATTTATTTTTATTTTTTATAACTTTATAAAAAGTTTCTTTTGCACACGAGATAGTTTCTCGTGCGCATGAGATACATGTCTAAAAAAATATATATATATATTTTTAGACAGTTTCTCCTGCGCACGAGATAGGAGAAACTTTTTACAAAGTTATAAAAAAAATAAATGTATTTATTTTTATTTTTTTTTAGACATGTATCTCGTGTGCACGAGAAACGATTTATAAAGTTATAAAAAAGAAAAAAAGTTTTTTTTTTTTTTTGTTTTTTTAGACATGTATCTCGTGCACACGAGATACATGCGTGCGCACGAGATACATGTCTAAAAAAAAAATTATTACTTTTTTATAACTTTATAAAAAGTTTCTCGTGCGCACGAGATACATGTCTAAAAAAAATAAAAAATAATTAAAAAAAAAAAATTCCCCCCATGTCCCTTTATATTTGTCTGTGTTTTTTTTTGTTTTTTTTTATTTTTTAGTTTCGCTTTTGCACGGGAGGCAGAAAGCGGACCGGGCGTTGAATTATGGCGAGCTGGAGTCCGCCCCCTGGTGGTTTTAAAAGGAAAAGGGAGCATAAATGGGATTGTTATTATGCATGTTTGAGTTGCGGACCATGTACCTACCTGAATGAAGAGGGGGTGTTGTTGATATTATGATACTTGCATCTTTCGAGTCTCCAATGTTGAGTAGGTGACATGACGACTTTTTTTTTTTTTTTTTAATTTAAAAAAAGACAAAAACAAAATTTAAAGTGGAAAAAAACAACAAAAAAAAGGATTCAGGAGCCGTAGCTTGGTATGAGGCCCTCCATGTTTTCTCCCTGCGTTGTAATGGTATGATTATTGGGCTGCGCTTTCTACCACCCACTCCCACCACCACCACCACCACCAGCCTTCGTGCGGACGCTGGAGTTTTTTTGCATGATGATCATGATGTACAATGAAATACAACCATGACTTGACGACTATAAAGTGTTTGAGTGGTAGTTGGTCTTCATCATAGTTTTATTCTGCAGAAAGTACTATTTCAGCACTCCTCAGTGGCTTTTTATAGCGGCTTCTATTCATGGCCTTCCTTCGTCCAATGGCGGCCCAGCGTGTGGATGTTCCTGCTCGACCTCTGACCTCTGGACGGCGCACTCCACATGATTAATGTCGCGCTTCTCCATTGTTTCCTGTGGCGCCCCCTCTAGGAGGAAGAAGACATTCCACGCCACCCCCACTGTCAGTCTTCGGGGCTCCACGCGATTCTAGAGGGTAACGATTCTTTTTCATAACATTTGGGGTGCAAGTTGTGATTTACTACGTTCCTCTGTAAAATAGATGACAGCTCTGATTAATTTAAACTCTTGAAATTTGGTTCTGTTTGATAGAATTATACCCAAACATTTATAAAGTGGCTGGACTGGACAGATTTTAGAAAAGGAAAAAAATATATATATATATATACAAAAATATATATACATATATATATATATTTTTTTCCTATATATATATATATATATATATATATATATATATATATATATATATTAGGGCTGCAACTAACGATTAATTTGGTAATCGATTAATCTGTCGATTATTACTTCGATTAATAATCGGATAAAAGAGACAAACTACATTTCTATCCTTTCCAGTATTTTATTGAAAAAAAACAGCATACTGGCACCATACTTATTTTGATTATTGTTTCTCAGCTGTTTGTACATGTTGCAGTTTATAAATAAAGATTTTTTTTTTTTTTTTTTTTTTTTAAAGCCTCTGCGCATGCGCATAGCATAGATCCAACGAATCGATGACTAAATTAATCGGCAACTATTTTTATAATCGATTTTAATCGATTTAATCGATTAGTTGTTGAAGCCCTAATACGGGGGTCGGCAACCCGCGGCTCTAGAGCCGCATGCGGCTCTTTAGCGCCGCCCTAGTGGCTCTCTGGAGATTTTTCAAAAATGTATGAAGAATGGAAAAAGATGAGGGGAAAAAATGTATTTTTTTGTTTTAATATGGTTTCTGTAGGAGGACAAACATGACACAAACCTCCCTAATTGTTATAAATCACACTGTTTATATTAAATATGCTTCACTCATTCGAGTATTTGGCGAGCGCCGTTTTTTCCTACTTATTTTGGCGGTCCTTGAACTCACCGTATAGTTTGTTTCCACGTATACATTTCTCCGACTTTCTAGGACGTGTTTTATGACACTTTTTCTATCTCATTTTGTCCACCACACTTTTAACGTCGTGCGTGAGTGCACAAAGGTGAGTTTTGTTGATGTTATTGACTTGTGTGGAGTGCTAATCAGACATATTTGGTCACTGCGTGACTGCAAGCTAATCGATGCTAACATGCTATTTAGGCTAGCTATATGTACATATTGCATCATTATGCCTCATTTGTAGCTATATTTGAGGTCATTTAGTTTCCTTTAAGTCCTCTTAATTACATTTATATCTCATGACACATGTAAAATGGCTTTTAATTTTTTGCGGCTCCAGACAGATTTGTTTTTGTATTTTTGGTCCAATATGGCTCTTTCAACATTTTGGGTTGCCGACCCCTGCACTAGATCGCGGGTTGCTGCGGCTCTTTAGCGCCGCCCTAGTGGCTCTCTGGAGATTTTTCAAAAATGTATGAAGAATGGAAAAAGATGAGGGGAAAAAAATCAAATTTTTTGTTTTAGAATGTTTTCTGTAGGAGGACAAACATGACATAAACCTCGCTAATTGTTATAAATCACACTGTTTATATTAAACATGCTTCACTGATTCGAGTATTTGGCGAGCGCCGTTTTGTCCTACTAATTTTGGCGGTCCTTGAACTCGCCGTATGGTTTGTTTCCATGTATAACTTTCTCCGACTTTCTAGGACGTGTTTTATGACACTTATTTTTGTATCTCATTTTGTCCACCACACTTTTAACGTCGGGCATGAGTGCACAAAGGTGAGTTTTGTTGATGTTATTGACTTGTGTGGAGTGCTAATCAGACATATTTGGTCACTGCGTGACTGCAAGCTAATCGATGCTAACATGCTATTTAGGCTAGCTATATGTACATATTGCATATGCCTCATTTGTAGCTATATTTGAGCTCATTTAGTTTCCTTTAAGTCCTCTTAATTACATTTATATCTCATGACACATGTAATATGGCTTTTAATTTTTTGCGGCTCCAGACAGATTTGTTTTTGTATTTTTGGTCCAATATGGCTCTTTCAACATTTTGGGTTGCCGACCCCTGCCCTAATATATATATACAGCATATATATATATATATATATACACACATATATGTGTATATATGTATGTATGTGTATATGTATGTTTTTGGGGACGGCATGGCGAAGTTGGTAGAGTGGCCGTGCTGGGGTTCAATCCCCACCTTCTACCATCCTAGTCACGTCCGTTGTGTCCTAGTGCAAGCCACTTTTGACGTGCGTCAGGTTCAAACACTGATGACGTCTATTAAACAGGACAAGAAGCAAGGAATTAAACTGTGACAGAATTCAATTTAGCTCATTGAGGAGAAAAGTCTGGGCTGCACTCTTTGCACAGTCTTCCACCGCGCTCTGACGAAAGATTGCACGCCTCCTCTTTCAGTTGGACTCTCCCCGATTACATGGCGACGGCTGTTTCTACAAGGGACCGGGGGTCGTAAACAGCCGCTGCCTTCGGTCGCAAAACGGTTCAAAGAAAAAGGCGCCTTGTAGATCTCGAGTCAAGACGAAATCTATTTTAAAAAACGGTTGATTTATATAGGCTAGTAAGGTACAGTTTTCGGCTATCTTGCTTCTGCAGCCTTCATCGGAGGTGTCACGTGATGTTAGCGTGACATCGCCTGTGACGGTGTTACATGGATTGTTCCATCCCAAAACTACAAAACTCAACCTTACTAGCCTATATAAATCAACCATTAGTAGGCTAAATGAACTTCCTGTGGATTACAATACATCAAAGAAACCGACACCTTCATGTCGCTTCCCATCCTACACAGTGGAGTTTTTTCTGATTGGTAGATCAAAGACAGCTTTTGTCTTCTCGCCGGGAACTCATTGAAACACGTTTTGTGATAACTTAGATACAATTCTTCTGACAAGGTGTGTTTGGGGTCATTGTCCTATTGGAACACCCAACTGCGCCCAGTACTTACCAACCTCCGGGCTGATGATTTTAGCTTGTCCTGAAGAATTTCGTCCTTTTTTCATTGTCCCATTTACTCTCTGTAAAGCAGCAGTTCCATTGGCGGCAAAACAGGCCCAGAGCATAATACTACCAACCACCATGCTTGACGGTAGGAATTGTGTTCCTGGGATTAAAGGCCTCCCCTTTTCTCCTCCACACACATTGCTGGGTGTTGTGGCCAAACAGTGACATTTTTGCTTCAGAACTTTCCTCCGTTATTGGAAACTCCAGACAGCCATGACGTGATATCCTTTACAAGTGTGTGTAAACTTCCGAGTATTCCGCCGCTCAACAATTCCAGCGTTTTCCGCCAGCTACCCTTTAAAACGGTGATGACGTCGGTGTGGTGTGTCACGCCGCTAAGTCCAAACTAATCCCCGCATAACCCCCGCGCCACCAATACACAACCACCGACAATTTGTCCATCGCTCAGCACTTCCTGTCTTTTATTTTAGCCGCGGCGTCGACTAACGCCGCCGCCTGATTGGACGACACGCACGCTTCTTTTAAGACGGCGTGCACGAGTCCACGGGATGTAGGACAGCTCCCCCTGGCCCCGAGTCTCCGTTTGATTAATGAGTCCTTGGTTAGCTTTCTCAAAAGTCCACCACTCGGGAAGGAAGCGCTCTAGTTAGCGAGCTCGCCGTGACCCCCCCCCACCCCACCCCCCCCCCTCGCTCTGAACGCCTGCAGGGAGTCGACTCGCCGAGGTTTGTGCCAGAACCTGCCTGGGAGGAGGAAATTGTGTGGAGAGTGATTCAAAATCATCCGAGGTCTTGCCCTGACAACTTAGTGTAAAAATCAATATGGTTCTTGTTCTGAAAGTAAGCTAAAGTTGGATGAAAATCAGTCTGTTTTTTGTTTTTTTAAGGATAATGAATACATTCAATTATGTCGCCATTTTATAGATGCCACCAAAATAAGTAGGGATCTTGCTTTTTTATTTTTATTTTTTACTTAAACTAATAATCGTGAAGAGCTAAAAACAAACTAGTAAAGACTGACGGTGTGTCACATGCTAGTCAAAATAAATAGGCTTCTCGCTATAACAGACTAAAAGAAAGCATTTGTACTTCCAGCTATAGGTACCATAAAATCAATAGCATTATTGCTACTGTAGTTGCCACTAAAATCAATAGGGTTCTAGTTATTGAAAGTAAGCTAAAGTTGGATGAAAATCAGTAGTGATGAAAACATTCAATGATGTCACCATTTTATAGATGCCACCAAAATAAGTAGGGATCTTGCTTTTTTTTAATTTTTTTTACTTAAACTAATAATCGTGAAGAGCTAAAAACAAACTAGTAAAGACTGACATTGTGTGTCACATGCTAGTCAAAATAAATAGGCTTCTCGATATGACAGACTAAAATAAATCATTTGTACTAGGTACCATTAAAATCAATAGCATTCTTGCTACTGTAGTTACCACTAAAATCAATAGGGTTCTTGTTCTGAAAGTAAGCTAAAGTTGGATGAAAATCTGTCTTTTTTTTTTAAGGATGATGAAAATATTCAAGGATGTCGCCATTTTATAGATGCCACCAAAATAAGTAGGGATCTTGCCCTTTTTGTTTTAACTTCAACTGTAATAATCGGCCAAAATGTGAAGAGCTAAAAACAAACTAGTAAAGACTGACAGTGTGTCACATGCTAGTCAAAATAAATAGGCTTCTCTCTATAACAGACTAAAAGAAAGCATTTGTACTTCCAGCTATAGGTACCATTAAAAGCAATAGCATTCCTGCCACTGTAGTTGCCACTAAAATCAATAGGGTTCTTGTTCTGAAAGTAAGCTAAAGTTGGATGAAAATCAGTAGTGATGAAAACATTCAATGATGTCGCCATTTTATAGATGCCACCAAAATAAGTAGGGATCTTGCCTTTTTTTTTTTTTTACTTCAACTGTAATAATCGTGAAGAGCTAAAAACAAACTAGTAAAGACTGACAGTGTGTCACATGCTAGTCAAAATAAATAGGCTTCTTGCTATAACAGACTAAAAGAAAGCATTTGTACTTCCAGCTATAGGTACCACTAAAAGCAATAGCATTCCTGCCACTGTAGTTGCCACTAAAATCAATAAGGTTCTAGTTCTGAAAGTAAGCTAAAGTTGGATGAAAATCAGTAGTGATGAAAACATTCAATGATGTCGCCATTTTATAGATGCCACCAAAATAAGTAGGGATCTTGCTTTTTTATTTTTATTTTTTACTTAAACTGTAATAATCGTGAAGAGCTAAAAACAAACTAGTAAAGACTGACAGTGTGTCACATGCTAGTCAAAATAAATAGGCTTCTCTCTATAACAGACTAAAATAAAGCATTTGTACTTCCAGCTATAGGTACCACAAAAATCAATAGCATTATTGCTACAGTAGTTACCACTAAAATCAAAATAGGGTTCTAGTTCTGAAATTAACCTCAAGTTGGATGAAAATCAGCCATTTTTTTAAGGATGATGAAAATATTCAAGGATGTCGCCATTTTATAGATGCCACCAAAATAAGTAGGGTTCTTGCTTTTTTATTTGTTTTTACTTAAACTGTAATAATCGTGAAGAGCTAAAAACAAACTAGTAAAGACTGACGGTGCGTCACATGCTAGTCAAAATAAATAGGCTTCTCGCTATAACAGACTAAAAGAAAGCATTTGTACTTCCAGCTATGAGTACCATTAAAATCAATAGCATTATTGCTACTGTAGTTACCACTAAAATCAATAGGGTTCTTGTTCTGAAAGTAAGCTAAAGTTGGATGAAAATCTGTCTTTTTTTTTTAAGGATGATGAAAATATTCAAGGATGTCGCCATTTTATAGATGCCACCAAAATAAGTAGGGATCTTGCCCTTTTTGTTTTAACTTCAACTGTAATAATCGGCCAAAATGTGAAGAGCTAAAAACAAACTAGTAAAGACTGACAGTGTGTCACATGCTAGTCAAAATAAATAGGCTTCTCGCTATGACAGACTAAAAGAAAGCATTTGTACTTCCAGCTATAGGTACCATAAAATCAATAGCATTCTTGCCACTGTAGTTACCACTAAAATCAATAGGGTTCTTGTTCTGAAAGTAAGCTAAAGTTGGATGAAAATCAGTAGTGATGAAAACATTCAATGATGTCACCATTTTATAGATGCCACCAAAATAAGTAGAGATCTTGCTTTTTTATTTATTTTTCACTTAAACTGTAATAATCGGCCAAAATCTGAAGAGCTAAAAACAAACTAGTAAAGACTGACGGTGTGTCACATGCTAGTCAAAATAAATAGGCTTCTCGCTATAACAGACTAAAAGAAAGCATTTGTACTTCCAGCTATAGGTACCACTAAAATCAATAGCATTCTTGCCACTGTAGTTACCACTAAAATCAATAGGGTTCTTGTTCTGAAAGTAAGCTAAAGTTGGATGAAAATCAGTCGTTTTTTTTAAGGATGATGAAATACATTCAATGATGTCGCCATTTTATATATGCCACCAAAATAAGTAGGGATCTTGCTTTTTTATTTTTATTTTTTACTTAAACTAATAATCGTGAAGAGCTAAAAACAAACTAGTAAAGACTGACGGTGTGTCACATGCTAGTCAAAATAAATAGGCTTCTCGCTATAACAGACTAAAATAAAGCATTTGTACTTCCAGCTATAAGTACCACTAAAATCAATAGCATTCTTGCCACTGTAGTTACCACTAAAATCAATAGGGTTCTTGTTCTGAAAGTAAGCTAAAGTTGGATGAAAATCAGTAGTGATGAAAACATTAAATGATGTCGCCATTTTATAAATGCCACCAAAATAAGTAGGGATCTTGCTTTTTTTGTTTTTGTTTTAACTTCAACTGTAATAATCGGCCAAAATGTGAAGAGCTAAAAGTAAACTAGTAAAGACTGACGGTGTGTCACATGCTAGTCAAAATAAATAGGCTTCTCGATATGACAGACTAAAATAAATCATTTGTACTTCCAGTTGTAGGTACCATTAAAATCAATAGCATTCTTGCCACTGTAGTTACCACTAAAATCAATAGGGTTCTTGTTCTGAAAGTAAGCTAAAGTTGGATGAAAATCAGTAGTGATGAATACATTCAATGATGTCGCCATTTTATAGATGCCACCAAAATAAGTAGGGATCTTGCTTTTTTTTAATTTATTTTTTACTTAAACTGTAATAATCGTAAAGAGCTAAAAACAAACTAGTAAAGACTGACGGTGTGTCACATGCTAGTCAAAATAAATAGGCTTCTCGCTATAACAGACTAAAAGAAAGCATTTGTACTTCCAGCTATGAGTACCATTAAAATCAATAGCATTATTGCTACTGTAGTTACCACTAAAATCAATAGGGTTCTAGTTCTGAAAGTAAGCTCAAGTTGGATGAAAATCAGTAGTGATGAATACATTCAATGATGTCGCCATTTTATAGATGCCACCAAAATAAGTAGGGATCTTGCTTTTTTATTTATTTTTTACTTAAACTGTAATCGTGAAGAGCTAAAAACAAACTAGTAAAGACTGACGGTGTGTCACATGCTAGTCAAAATAAATAGGCTTCTCGCTATAACAGACTAAAAGAAAGTATTTGTACTTCCAGCTATAGGTACCACTAAAATCAATAGCATTCTTGCCACTGTAGTTACCACTAAAATCAATAGGGTTCTAGTTCTTGAAAGTAAGCTAAAGTTGGATGAAAATCAGTCGTTTTTTTTAAGGATGATGAAATACATTCAATGATGTCGCCATTTTATAGATGCCACCAAAATAAGTAGGGATCTTGCTTTTTTATTTTTATTTTTTACTTAAACTAATAATCGTGAAGAGCTAAAAACAAACTAGTAAAGACTGACGGTGTGTCACATGCTAGTCAAAATAAATAGGCTTCTCGCTATAACAGACTAAAAGAAAGCATTTGTACATCCAGCTATAGGTACCATTAAAATCAATAGCATTCTTGCCACTGTAGTTGCCACTAAAATCAATAGGGTTCTTGTTCTGAAAGTAAGCTAAAGTTGGGTGAAAATATCTGTCGGTTTTTTTAAGGATGATGAATACATTCAATGATGCCACCAAAATAAGTAGGGATCTTGCTTTTTTTTTTTAATTTTTTACTTAAACTGTATTAATCATAAAGAGCTAAAAACAAACTAGTAAAGACTGACGGTGTGTCACATGCTAGTCAAAATAAATAGGCTTCTCGCTATAACAGACTAAAAGAAAGCATTTGTACTTCCAGCTATGAGTACCATTAAAATCAATAGCATTATTGCTACTGTAGTTACCACTAAAATCAATAGGGTTCTAGTTCTGAAAGTAAGCTAAAGTTGAATGAAAATCAGTAGTGATGAATACATTCAATGATGTCGCCATTTTATAGATGCCACCAAAATAAGTAGGGATCTTGCTTTTTTATTTTTTACTTAAACTAATAATCGTGAAGAGCTAAAAACAAACTAGTAAAGACTGACGGTGTGTCACATGCTAGTCAAAATAAATAGGCTTCTCGCTATAACAGACTAAAAGAAAGCATTTGTACTTCCAGCTATGAGTACCATTAAAATCAATAGTATTCTTGCCACTGTAGTTGCCACTAAAATCAATAGGGTTCTTGTTCTGAAAGTAAGCTAAAGTTGGATGAAAATCAGTAGTGATGAAAATATTCAATGATGTCGCCATTTTATAGATGCCACCAAAATAAGTAGGGATCTTGCTTTTTTATTTTTTTTTACTTAAACTAATAATCGTGAAGAGCTAAAAACAAACTAGTAAAGACTGACGGTGTGTCACATGCTAGTCAAAATAAATAGGCTTCTCGCTATGACAGACTAAAAGAAAGCATTTGTACTTCCAGCTATAGGTACCACTAAAATCAGTAGCATTATTGCTACTGTAGTTACCACTAAAATCAATAGGGTTCTTGTTCTGAAATTAAGCTAAAGTTGGATGAAAATCAGTCATTTTTTTAAGGATGATGAAAATATTCAAGGATGTGACCACTGCCGCCATTTTATAGATGCCACCAAAATAAGTAGGGTTCTTGTTTTTTACTTGAACTAATAATCAGCCAAAATGCAAAGCGCTAAAAACAAACTAGTAAAGACTGACAGTGTGTCACATGCTGCTCAAAATAAATAGGCTTCTCGATATAACAGACTAAAAGAAAGCATTTGTACTTCCAGCTATAGGTACAATTAAAATCAATAGCATTCCTGCCACTGTAGTTGCCACTAAAAGCAATAGGGTTCTTGTTCTGAACGTAAGCTAAAGTTGGATGAAAACCAGTAGTGATGAAAACATTCAATGATGTCGCCATTTTATAGATGCCCCCAAAATAAGTAGGGATCTTGCTTTTTATTTTTTACTTCAACTGTAATAATCGGCCAAAATGCGAAGCGCTAAAAACAAACTAGTAAAGACTGACGGTGTGTCACATGCTGGTGAAAAATAAATAGGCTTCTTGCTATAACAGACTAAAAGAAAGCATTTGTACTTCCAGCTATAGGTACCATTAAAATCAATAGCACTTTAGCTACTGTAGTTACCACTAAAATCAATAGGGTTCTTGTTGGCTTAGGAAACGATTGAGGATAATGAATACGTCAACGAAAGCAGCTAATACAAACCAGAGTATCATTTATTTGTTTGCATAAGATAACACTTCTCAAAATTAATAGGGATCTTGCTTTTTCTTTTTCTTTTTTTTTACCAGAACTGTAAAATGTGACGAGCTAAAAACTAGTAAAGACCGACATGACTGACAGTGTGTCACATGCTAGTCAAAATAAATAGGCTTCTCGCTATGACAGACTAAAAAGCATTTGTACTTCCAGCTGTAGGTACCATTAAAATCAATAGCATTTTTGCCACTGTAGTTACCACTAAAATCAATAGGGTTCTTGTTCTGAAAGTAAGCTAAAGTTGGATGAAAATCAGTCGTTTTTTTAAGGATGATGAAAATATTCAAGGATGTGACCACTGCCGCCATTTAATAGATGCCAGCAAAATAAGTAGGGTTCTTGTTTTTGTTTTTTTTTGTTTTTACTTGAACTGTAATAATCAGCCAAAATGCAAAGAGCTAAAAACAAACTAGTAAAGACTGACGGTGTGTCACATGCTGCTCAAAATAAATAGGCTTCTCTCTATAACAGACTAAAAGAAAGCATGTGTACATCCAGCTATAAGTACCATTAAAATCAATAGCATTCTTGCCACTGTAGTTGCCACTAAAATCAATAGGGTTCTAGTTCTGAAAGTAAGCTATAAAGTTGGATGAAAATTAGTAATTTTTTTAAGGATGATGAAAATATTCAAGGATGTGACCACTGCCGCCATTTAATAGATGCCACCAAAATAAGTAGGGTTCTTGTTTTTTACTTCAACTAATAATCGGCCAAAATACAAAGCGCTAAAAACAAACTAGTAAAGACTGACGGTGTGTCACATGGTAGTCAAAATAAATAGGCTTCTCGCTATGACAGACTAAAAGAAAGCATTTGTACTTCCAGCTGTAGGTACCATTAAAATCAATAGCATTTTTGCCACTGTAGTTACCACTAAAATCAATAGGGTTCTTGTTCTGAAAGTAAGCTAAAGTTGGATGAAAATCAGTCGTTTTTTTAAGGATGATGAAAATATTCAAGGATGTGACCACTGCCGCCATTTAATAGATGCCAGCAAAATAAGTAGGGTTCTTGTTTTTGTTTTTTTTTGTTTTTACTTGAACTGTAATAATCAGCCAAAATGCAAAGAGCTAAAAACAAACTAGTAAAGACTGACGGTGTGTCACATGCTGCTCAAAATAAATAGGCTTCTCTCTATAACAGACTAAAAGAAAGCATGTGTACATCCAGCTATAAGTACCATTAAAATCAATAGCATTCTTGCCACTGTAGTTGCCACTAAAATCAATAGGGTTCTAGTTCTGAAAGTAAGCTATAAAGTTGGATGAAAATTAGTAATTTTTTTAAGGATGATGAAAATATTCAAGGATGTGACCACTGCCGCCATTTAATAGATGCCACCAAAATAAGTAGGGTTCTTGTTTTTTACTTGAACTAATAATCGGCCAAAATACAAAGCGCTAAAAACAAACTAGTAAAGACTGACGGTGTGTCACATGGTAGTCAAAATAAATAGGCTTCTCTCTATAACAGACTAAAAGAAAGCATTTGAACTTCCAGCTATAGGTACCACTAAAATCAATAGCATTCTTGCCACTGTAGTTACCACTAAAATCAATAGGGTTCTAGTTCTGAAAGTAAGCTAAAGTTGGATGAAAATCAGTCGGTTTTTTTAAGGACGATGAAAATATTCAAGGATGTCGCCATTTTATAGATGCCACCAAAATAAGTAGGGTTCTTGTTTTTTACTTGAACTAATAATTGGCCAAAATGCAAAGCGCTAAAAACAAACTAGTAAAGACTGACGGTGTGTCACATGCTGGTCAAAAATAAATAGGCTTCTTGCTATAACAGACTAAAAGAAAGCATTTGTACTTCCAGCTATAGGTACCACTAAAATCAATAGCATTATTGCCACTGTAGTTGCCACTAAAATCAATAGGGTTCTAGTTCTGAAAGTAAGCTAAAGTTGGATGAAAATCAGTCGTGATGAATACATTCAATGATCTCGCCATTTTATAGATGCCACCAAAATAAGTAGGGATCTTGCTTTTTTTTTTTACTTAAACTGTAATAATTGGCCAAAAGTGAAGAGCTAAAAACAAACTAGTAAAGACCGACATGACTGACATTGTGTGTCACATGCTAGTCTAAATAAATAGGCTTCTTGCTATAACAAACTAAAATAAAGCATTTGTACTTCCAGCTATAGGTACCATTAAAATTGATAGCATTCTTGCTACTGTAGTTACCACTAAAATCAAAAGGGTTCTTGTTCGGCTAAAGACTATGTCCATGAAAGCAGCTAATAGAAGCCGTAGTATAATTTATTTGTTTGCATCAGGTCACACTTCTCAAAATGAATAGGGATCTTGCTTTTTTTTTTTTTAAATCAGAACTGTAAATGTGGCAACTAAAGCAGCTAAAAAAAACTTGTGTAGAATTGATTTGCATAAAAATTAATAGAGATCTTGCTTGTTTGTTTGTTTTTTTACTTGACCTGTAAAACCCCCCAAAATGTGAAAAACCAAAAACAAACTAGTAAAGCCTGACATTGTGTGTCACATGTTGGTCAAAATAAATAGGTTTCTTGCTCTAACAGACCAGTAACAAACGTGTAAAGAAATGACATTTTGACCTACCTTTCAAAATGTATAGAGTACTTTCTCTGAAAGCAAAAAAAATACTTCTAATAAGGAAGTAAATACATAGTCTAAGAGTAGAGAATATATATAATATGAAAACAATATGGTTCTTGTTACTATAGTTACCATTAAAATCAATAGGGTTTTTTTGCTTGGCTCAGATGAAAACTAGGTCAACTAAAGCAGCTAAAAAGCTTGTTTTAGAATTTTTTTTTTTTTTTTTTTTTACATCAGATCAGACGCTTCTCAAAATGAATAGAGATCCAGCTTTTTTTTACTTGACCTGTAAAAACCCCCAAAATGTGAAGAGCTAAAAACAAACTAGTAAAGCCCGACGACATGACTGACGTGTGTCACATGTTGGTCAAAAATAAATAGGTTTCTAGGTAACAAACATGTAAAGAAATGACATTTTGACCTACCTTTCAAAATGTATAGAGTTCTTTCTTTGAATGCCAAAAACACTTCTAAATAGGAAATAAATACATAGTCTAAGAGTACAGAATATATATAATATGAAGATTAAAAAAGTCAAAACATTAACCCAATTGATCTTGTCTACATTCCGGACAAAAAAAACAATAGGGTTCTTGCTTTAATTCAGAGAAATGTGACAAACTCCATTTTAAGCTGCAAAGAGACTAAAAAAAAAGCATTTGTACTAGAACATGTGCACTTCTAGCTATGAATACCAATTAAAATTGATAGTGTTCTTGTCAAAACCATTAAAATCAAAAGGGTTCTTGTTTGGCTGAGAAAAAAAATTCCCCAAAATTTGGGATAAATAAATATGGCAGCTTTGAAAAACTTGTGTAGAATTGATTGGTAGCAGACACTTCTCAAAATGAATAGAGATCAAGCTTCTTCTTTTTTTACTTGACCTGTAAAAAAACCCTAAAATGTGAAAAACTAAAAACAAACTAGTAAAGCCCGACGACATGACTGACGTAGTGTGTCACATGTTGGTCAAAATAAATAGGTTTCTAGGTAACAAACATGTAAAGAAATTACATTTTGACCTACCTTTGAAAATGTATAGAATACTTTCTTTGAACACAAAAAATACTTTTAATAAGGAAGTAAATACATAGTCTAAGAGTAGAGAATATATAAAACATGAAGATTAAAAGGGTCAAAACATTAACCCAATTGATCTTGTCTACATTCCGGACAGAAAAAACAATAGTGTTCTTGCTTTAAATCAGAGAAATGTGACAAACTTCATTTTAAGCTGCAAAGAGACTACAAGAAAGCATTTGTACTAGAACATGTGCACTTCTAGCTATAAATACCAATTAAAATCAATAGTGTTCTTGCTACTGTAG
Source organism: Entelurus aequoreus (assembly GCF_033978785.1). Lineage (NCBI taxonomy): Eukaryota > Metazoa > Chordata > Actinopteri > Syngnathiformes > Syngnathidae > Entelurus > Entelurus aequoreus. Next base: position 68,831,324 of record NC_084738.1, on the reverse strand, counting down.
AAACCATTAAATAAAAAAGGGTTCTTGTTTGGCTGAGAAAAAAAACTGGGGGATAAATAAATATGGCAGCTAAAAAAAACTTGTGTAGAATTGATTTGTAGCAGATTCTTCTCAAAATGAATAGAGATCCAGCTTTTTTTTACTTGACCTGTAAAAAAAAAACAAAATGTGAAGAGCTAAAAACAAACTAGTAAAGCCCGACGACATGACTGACATTGTGTGTCACATGTTGGTCAAAATTAATAGGTTTTAGGTAACAAACATGTAAAGAAATTACATTTTGTCCTACCTTTCAAAATGTATAGAGTTCATTGTTTGAACACAAAAATACTTTATATAATAATATATATAATATTAAGATTAAAAGAGTCAAAACATTAACCCAATTGATATTGTCTACATTCCGGACAAAAAAAAACAATAGGGTTCTTGCTTTAAATCAGAGAAATGTGACAAACTTCATTTTAAGCTGCAGAGAGACTACAAGAAAGCATTTGTACTAGAACATGTGCACTTTTAGCTGTAGATGCCATTAAAATCAAAAGGGTTCATGTTTGGCTGAGAAAAAAAATTCCCCAAAATTTGGGATAAATAAATATGGCAGCTTTAAAAAACTTGTGTAGAATTGATTTGTAGCAGATACTTCTCAAAATGAATAGAGATCAAGCTTCTTTTTTTTTTACTTGACCTGTAAAAAACCCCTAAAATGTGAAGAACTAAAAACAAACTAGTAAAGCCCGACGACATGACTGACGTAGTGTGTCACATGTTGGTCAAAATAAATAGGTTTCTCATTTTGACCTACCTTTCAAAATGTATAGAGTTCTTTCTTTGATCGCCAAAAATACTTCTAAATAGGAAATAAATACGTAGTCTTAAGAGTAGAGAAAAAATATAATATGAAAACAATATGGTTCTTGTTACTGTAGTTACCATTAAAATAAATAGTTTTTTTTTTTGCTTGGCTCAGATAAAAACTAAGTCAACTAAAGCAGCTAAAAAGCCTCTTTTAGAATTTTTTTTTTTTTTTTTTTACATCAGGTCAGATGCTTCTCAAAATGAATAGAGATCCAGCTTTTTTTTTTTACTTGACCAGTAAAAACCCCCAAAATGTGAAGAACTAAAAACAAACTAGTAAAGCCCGACGACATGACTGATGTAGTGTGTCACATGTTGGTCAAAATAAATAGGTTCCTAGGTAACAAACGTGTAAAGAGATGAGATTTTGACCTACCTTTCAAAATGTATAGTTTTTTGCATCAGATCAGACGCTTCTCAAAATGAATAGGGGTCTTGCATGGAGACTAAAGATGGCCACTAAGAGTTATGGAATGATGGAAGTGACACATCTAACTAACTAACCGCCTCTGTAAGCTGAAAGTAAAAGTCAACTAACTGCTGGACTCCTAATTGGTAGTGAAAGTGAAAGTGAAAGCGAGAGAAGCAACAAGCTGACTTAAGTGGTGACGTCACGTCGGCCGTGTTTGAGTGAAGAAGGCAAGATGGCGTGCTGCTAGAAGCTTGAATCCTCTTTTAATGGCTTAATGTAGACGAGCAGAAGCAGGTACGACAACAACAACAACAACAAACATCACAACGGAACAAAACACAAATGTCAGACAACTTTTCCCGCCTCATCAAATCATCAACAAGGAAGGAAAGAAGGACACCATCTGGTGGCGGAAAGTAAACATTACAGCACTACACTTCTACTCTAATATCACTTGTAATGGCTTCTAACGTCACATTCTGTACATTTCATGACCGCGTCAGTGTTTTATTTCACATGTTTTAGTACTGCATGAAGGATTGTTCGAGTACAGGCTAGCATTTTTATTCCCAAATATTCTTTTAATAAATGTTTTTTTTTTAAAATCTTTATTAGTGTGACTGCCCTTGTTTGGTATGGAAGCCCGCTTACGTCGCTAAAAAGTTACCCTAATGGTAAGTCATCATTATAGTTTAAATGACGAGATTTTTCAAAAGTCGAATTGATGAGATAAGGTCAACATTGAGAGATTAAAAAGTCGAAATTGTGAGCAGTACAAGTAAATGGGATAAAAGATCGAAAATATGAAATAAAAAGTCGAAAATATGAAATCAGTCATAATTATGTGATGAGTCCAAATGATGAAATAAAGTCCTAATTATGAGATAAGGTTATAATTATAACATAAAAAGTTCTAATTATGGAATAAAAAGCCCCCCCAAATGTCAATAAAGCCATAATCATGAGATAAAAAGCCTGAATTATGAAATAGTCATAATTATGAAATAAAAAGTCATAATTATTAGATACAAATTCAGAATTCTGAGATAAGTCGAAGTAATGAGATCAAGTCAAAATGATGAGATCAAAAGTTCTAATTATGAAATAAAAAGTCAAAAATATGAGATAAAGTTAAAATTACAACATAAATTCTAATTATGGAATAAAAAAGACCCCCAAAATGTATATAAAGCCATAATCATGAGATAAAAAAGTCAGGATTGTGAGATGAAAAAAACCTGAATTATGAAGTAAAATCATAATTATAAAATAAAAAGTCGAAAATATGAGAAAGTTATAATTACAACATAAGTTCTAATTATGGAATAAAAAGACCCCCAAAATTTAAATAAAACCATAATCATGAGATTAAAAAAATCAGAATTCTGAGATAAAAAGTCGAATTAATGAGATGAAGTCGAAATGACATCAAAAGTCATAATTATGCAATAAAAAGTCATAATTATTAGTTTAAAAAATCAGAATTCTGTGATAAAAAATCGAAAGACAGATAGAATGTCGAAATGATGAGATCAAAATTCCTAATTATGAAATAAAAAGTCGAAAATATGAGATAAAGTTCTAATTATGCAATAGAAAGCCCCCCCAAAATAAAAATTAAAAAAAGCCATAATCATGAGATAAAAAGTCAGGATGATGAGATAAAGTCATAATTATGAAATAAAAAGTCAATTAGATTAAAAAAAATCTAAATTCTGAGATAAAAGTCAAATTAATGAGATAAAGTCGAAATGATGACATCAAAAGTCATAATTATAAAATAAAATGTCGAAAATATGAAATAAAGTTTTAATATAACATTAAAAGTTCTAATTATGGAGTAAAGCCCCTCAAATGTAAATAAAGGCGTGAGATAAAAAGTCAAGATGATGAGATAAAAAGCCTGAATTATGAAACAAAGTCATAATTATGAAATAAAAAGTCATAATTAGATAAAAATTCAGAATTCCAAGATTTAAAGTCGAATTAATGAGATAAAGTCAAAAAGTTAAAGTTAAAAAGTCAAAGTAATGAGAAAGTCGAAATTATGAGATAAGTCATAAATATGTGGTAAATCAAAATTAAAGTCCTAACTAATGAGATTAAAAAAATCGAAAATATGAGATAGTTATAATTATAACATAACATTTCTAATTATGGAATAAAAAGCCCCCCAAAATTTGAATTAAGCCAGAATCATGAGATCAAAAGTCAGGATGATGAAATAGTCATAATTATGAATTAAAAAGTCACAATTATTAGATAAAAAAATCAGAATTCTGAGATAAAAGTCAAATTAATGAGATAAAGTCGAAATGATGACATCAAAAATCATAATTGTAAAATAAAAAGTAAAAAATACGAGATAAAGTTATAATATAACAGAAAAATTTCTATTTATGGAATAAAGAGCCCCCCCCCCCCAAAAAAAAAGCCATAATCATGAGATAAAAGGCCTGAATTATGAAATAAAAAATAAAAATAAAAATAAATGAGATAGTCGAACTGATGACATCAAAAGCCATAATTATAAAATAAAAAGTCGAAAATATGAGAAAGTTATAATATAACATTAAAAGTTCTGATTATGGAGTAAAGCCTCTCAAATATATATAAAGCCATAATCATTAGATAAAAAGCCGGAATTATGAAATAGTCATAATTATGAAATAAAAAGTCATTATTAGATAACATTTCAGAATTCTCAGATATCAAAAGTCATAATTATTCAATAAAAAGTCATAATTATTCAATAAAAATTCATAATTCTGAGATAAACGGTCGAAATAATGACAGAAGAAAGTCGAAATGACATCAAAAGCCATAATTATGAAATAAAAAGTCAAAACTGTGAGACACAAACTGCACATCATTTCCACTTTTTATCTCGATTATTTTCATATCTCATAATTATGAATTTCTCTCTCTCTCATAAATCTGAGATATTATTGGGGTATTTTTTCCAGTGGCGGAAACAGGCTTCTATAGTTTGGACGCCATTTTCAACATCAAATGTAGTAAATGAGGTCATTTGCAACATGATGATGATCTAAACTAGTGGAACATACACACTTATTGTAGGATGAATACCTTACTGGGTGTTATTGTCAGATAAATACCTTACCGAGTGTTATTGTCGGATAAATATCTTACAGAGTGTTATTGTAAGATAAATACCTTACTGTCAGATTGTCAGATAAATACCTTACTGAGTGTTATTGTCAGATAAATACCTTACAGAGTGTTATTGTAAGATAAATACCTTACTGAGTGTAATCGTCAGATAAATACCTTACTGAGTGTTATTGTCAGATAAATACCTTACTGTCAGATTGTCAGATAAATACCTTACTGAGTGTTATTGTCAGATAAATACCTTACTGAGTGTTATTGTCGGATAAATATCTTACTGAGTGTTATTGTAAGATAAATACCTTACTGAGTGTAATTGTCAGATAAATACCTTACTGAGTGTTATTGTCAGATAAATACCTTACTGTCAGATTGTCAGATAAATACCTTACTGAGTGTTATTGTCAGATAAATACCTTACCGAGTGTTATTGTCGGATAAATATCTTACAGAGTGTTATTGTAAGATAAATACCTTACTGAGTGTAATTGTCAGATAAATACCTTACTGAGTGTTATGGTCAGATAAATACCTTACTGTCAGATTGTCAGATAAATACCTTACTGAGTGTTATTGTCAGATAAATACCTTACCGAGTGTTATTGTCGGATAAATATCTTACAGAGTGTTATTGTAAGATAAATACCTTACTGAGTGTAATTGTCAGATAAATACCTTACTGAGTGTTATTGTCAGATAAATACCTTACTGTCAGATTGTCAGATAAATACCTTACTGAGTGTTATTGTCAGATAAATACCTTACTGTCAGATTGTCAGATAAATACCTTACAGAGTGTTATTGTCAGATAAATACCTTACTGAGTGTTATTGTCAGATAAATACCTTACTGAGTGTTATTGTAGGATAAATACCTTACTGAGTGTAATTGTCAGATAAATACCTTACTGAGTGTTATTGTCAGATAAATACCTTACTGTCAGATAAATACCTTACTGAGTGTTATTGTCAGATAAATACCTTACTGTCAGATAAATACCTTACTGAGTGTTATTGTCAGATAAATACCTTACTGTCAGATTGTCAGATAAATACCTTACTGAGTGTTATTGTCAGATAAATACCTTACTGTCAGATTGTCAGATAAATACCTTACCGAGTGTTATTGTCAGATAAATACCTTACTGAGTCTTATTGTCAGATAAATACCTTACTGAGTGTTATTGTAAGATAAATACCTTACTGAGTGTTATTGTCAGATCAATACCTTACTGAGTGTTTTTGTCAGATAAATACCTTACTGTCAGATTGTCAGATAAATACCTTACCGAGTGTTATTGTCAGAAAAATACCTTACTGAATGTTATTGTCAGATAAATACCTTACTGAGTGTTATTGTCAGATACATACCTTACCGAGTGTTATTGTCAGATAAATACCTTACTGAGTGTTATTGTCAGATAAATACCTTACTGTCAGATTGTCAGATAAATACCTTACCGAGTGTTATTGTCAGATAAATACCTTATTGTCAGATAAATACCTTACTGAGTGTTATTGTCAGACAAATACCTTACTGTCAGATTGTCAGATAAATACCTTACTGAGTGTTATTGTCAGATAAATACCTTACAGAGTGTTATTGTCAGATAAATATCTTACCGAGTGTTATTGTAAGATAAATACCTTACTGAGTGTTATTGTCGGATAAATACCTTACCGAGTGTTATTGTCGGATAAATACTTTACCGAGTGTTATTGTCGGATAAATACCTTACTGAGTGTTATTGTCAGATAAATACCTTACTGTCAGATAAATACCTTACTGTCAGATAAATACCTTACCGAGTGTTATTGTCAGATAAATACCTTACTGAGTGTTATTGTCAGATAAATACCTTACTGTCAGATTGTCAGATAAATACCTTACTGAGTGTTATTGTCAGATAAATACCTTACTGTCAGATTGTCAGATAAATACCTTACTGAGTGTTATTGTAGGATAAATATCTTACTGAGTGTTATTGTCAGATAAATACCTAACCGAGTGTTATTGTAAGATAAATACCTTACTGTCAGATCGTCAGATAAATACCTTACTGTCAGATAAATACCTTACTGTCAGATTGTCAGATAAATACCTTACCGAGTGTTATTGTCAGATAAATACCTTACCGAGTGTTATTGTCAGATAAATACCTTACTGAGTGTTATTGTCAGATAAATACCTTACTGTCAGATTGTCAGATATATACCTTACTGAGTGTTATTGTCAGATAAATACCTTACTGTCAGATTGTCAGATCAATACCTTACTGAGTGTTATTGTCAGATAAATACCTTACTGTCAGATTGTCAGATAAATACCTTACCGAGTGTTATTGTCAGATAAATACCTTACTGAGTGTTATTGTCAGATAAATACCTTACTGAGTGTTATTGTAGGATAAATATCTTACCGAGTGTTATTGTAAGATAAATACCTTACTGAGTGTTATTGTCAGATCAATACCTTACTGAGTGTTATTGTCGGATAAATACCTTATTGAGTGTTATTGTCAGATAAATGCCTTACTGTCAGATTGTCAGATAAATATCTTACCGACTGTTATTGTTAGATAAATATCTTACTGAGTGTTATTGTCAGATAAATACCTTACTGAGTGTTATTGTCAGATAAATACCTTAGTGAGTGTTATTGTTTAGTGCATTGTATTATTGATGAATAATCATTGATAAAGATGAGAAGTATTAACATTTGTTCGCTCCTTATTTAAGTAGCTTAGTCATGGCTTGAAATCATGAAGATGCAGCAAAAAAAAAAAAGTCCTTCTTTCTCTTCTTTTTAGTCGGAATAAAACGTCTTCTTGCATGTTGACCAGCTGCACACACTAGCGATTGTTTTCTTTTCAAAGTAAAAGCACATGCTGCGCCATTTTTCGGGGCCGTCGTCCGGGCAACACAGCGAGCTCCGCCCACACACAGCCACCTGGCCAATCGGCGGAGGTGAGTTCAGATTGGAATTTGTTTCCCCCCCTAGGCGGTCACATGGCACGGGCGCTCAAGCCGCCATCTGCGCTTGGGTGTCCGCCGCGTGGCGTCGGTGTTGTCGTCTGACGCCGCCGACGACGATGTCGTTCGTTTCCGACCTGGACGCGACCCCTCGTCGGCCGCTCTGGCCGTCGGTGACCTCGTCGATCCAGCCCCGGAGGCGTCCGACTCGTGTGTAGAGCGCCGGCGAGGAGGGGTCGGCGCAGTCGTAACCGCCGGCGACGACCCCCTCCAGTACCCATCGACCCAACTCACCTTGACACAGCAGCCCGCCTCCGGAGTTGCCCCGGCAACCGTCGCCGTGGAGGAGGCTGGTGTCCGGGGGGCTGCCGGCGCAGAGGGTGGCGTGGCTGGAGAAGCTGTCGCCGTGGCGCTTCTTGCATTGCCATGACGACATGAGGGGCACCCAGGAGGCCAGCACGGAGTCTAGGACGCAAACATCATCATCATCATCATCATCATCATCATCATCTTTAAGCTCAAACTGAGGTACCAAGTACCACTAGTGCTGTTTGGCGGGCTCCATCTAGTGCAGGGGTCGGCAACCCAAAATGTTGAAAGAGCCATATTGGACCAAAAATACAAAAACAAATTTGTCTGGAGCCGCAAAAAATTAAAAGCCATATTACATGTGTCATGAGATATAAATGTAATTAAGAGGACTTAAAGGAAACTAAATGACCTCAAATATAGCTACAAATGAGGCATACGCAATATGTACATATAGCTAGCCTAAATAGCATGTTAGCATCGATTAGCTTGCAGTCACGCAGTGACCAAATATGTCTGATTAGCACTCCACACAAGTCAATAACATCAACAAAACTCACCTTTGTGCACTCATGCCCAACGTTAAAAGTGTGGTGGACAAAATGAGATAGAAAAAGAAGTGGCATAAAACACGTCCTAGAAAGTCGGAGAACGTTATACATGCAAACAAACTATACGGCGAGTTCAAGGACCGCCAAAATTAGTAGGACAAAACGGCGCTCGCCAAATACTCGAATCAGTGAAGCATGTTTAATATAAACAGTGTGATTTATAACAATTAGCGAGGTTTATGTCATGTTTGTCCTCCTACAGAAAACATTCTAAAACAAAAAAATTGATTTTTTTTTTTCCCTCATCTTTTTCCATTCTTCATACATTTTTGAAAAATCCCCAGAGAGCCACCAGGGCGGCGCTAAAGAGCCGCAGCAACCCGCGATCTAGTGCAGGGGTCGGAAACCCAAAATGTTGAAAGAGCCATATTGGACCAAAAATACAAAAACAAATCTGTCTGGAGCCGCAAAAAATTAAAAGCCCTATTACATGTGTCATGAGATATAAATGTAATTAAGAGGACTTAAAGGAAACTAAATGACCTCAAATATAGCTACAAATGAGGCATAATGATGCAATATGTACATATAGCTAGCCTAAATAGCATGTTAGCATCGATTAGCTCGCAGTCACGCAGTGACCAAATATGTCTGATTAGCACTCCACACAAGTCAATAACATCAACAAAACTCACCTTTGTGCACTCATGCCCAACGTTAAAAGTGTGGTGGACAAAATGAGACAGAAAAAGTGGCATAAAACACGTCCTAGAAAGTCGGAGAACGTTATACATGCAAACAAACCATACGGCGAGTTCAAGGACCGCCAAAATTAGTAGGACAAAACGGCGCTCGCCAAATACTCAAATCAGTGAAGCATGTTTAATATAAACAGTGTGATTTATAACAATTAGCGAGGTTTATGTCATGTTTGTCCTCCTACAGAAACATTCTAAAACAAAAAAATTGATTTTTTTCCCCTCATCTTTTTCCATTCTTCATACATTTTTGAAAAATCTCCAGAGAGCCACTAGGGCGGCGCTAAAGAGCCGCATCAACCCGCGATCTAGTGCAGGGGTCGGCAACCCAAAATGTTGAAAGAGCCATATTGGACCAAAAATACAAAAACAAATCTGTCTGGAGCTGCAAAAAATTAAAAGCCATATTACATGTGTCATGAGATATAAATGTAATTAAGAGGACTTAAAGGAAACTAAATGACCTCAAATATAGCTACAAATGAGGCATATGCAATATGTACATATAGCTAGCCTAAATAGCATGTTAGCATCGATTAGCTTGCAGTCACGCAGTGACCAAATATGTCTGATTAGCACTCCACACAAGTCAATAACATCAACAAAACTCACCTTTGTGCACTCATGCCCAACGTTAAAAGTGTGGTGGACAAAATGAGATAGAAAAAGTGGCATAAAACACGTCCTAGAAAGTCGGAGAACGTTATACATGCAAACAAACCATACGGCGAGTTCAAGGACCGCCAAAATTAGTAGGACAAAACGGCGCTCGCCAAATACTCGAATCAGTGAAGCATGTTTAATATAAACAGTGTGATTTATAACAACTAGCGAGGTTTATGTCATGTTTGTCCTCCTACAGAAAACATTATAAAACAAAAAAATTGATTTTTTTTCCCCTCATCTTTTTCCATTCTTCATACATTTTTGAAAAATCTCCAGAGAGCCACTAGGGCGGCGCTAAAGAGCCGCAGCAACCCGCGATCTAGTGCAGGGGTCGGCAACCCAAAATGTTGAAAGAGCCATATTGGACCAAAAATTAAAAAAAACAAATCTGTCTGGAGCCGCAAAAAATTAAAAGCCATATTACATGTGTCATGAGATATAAATGTAATTAAGAGGACTTAAAGGAAACTAAATATAGCTACAAATGAGGCATATGCAATATGTACATATAGCTAGCCTAAATAGCATGTTAGCATCGATTAGCTTGCAGTCACGCAGTGACCAAATATGTCTGATTAGCACTCCACACAAGTCAATAACATCAACAAAACTCACCTTTGTGCACTCATGCCCAACGTTAAAAGTGTGGTGGACAAAATGAGATAGAAAAAGTGGCATAAAACACGTCCTAGAAAGTCGGAGAACGTTATACATGGAAACAAACTATACGGCGAGTTCAAGGACCGCCAAAATTAGTAGGACAAAACGGCGCTCGCCAAATACTCGAATCAGTGAAGCATGTTTAATATAAACAGTGTGATTTATAACAATTAGCGAGGTTTATGTCATGTTTGTCCTCCTACAGAAAACATTCTAAAACAAAAAAATTGATTTTTTTTTCCCCCTCTTCTTTTTCCATTCTTCATACATTTTTGAAAAATCTCCAGAGAGCCACTAGGGCGGCGCTAAAGAACCGCAGCAACCCGCGATCTAGTGCAGGGGTCGGCAACCCAAAATGTTGAAAGAGCCATATTGGACCAAAAATACAAAAACAAATCTGTCTGGAGCCGCAAAAAATTAAAAGCCATATTACATGTGTCATGAGATATAAATGTAATTAAGAGGACTTAAAGGAAACTAAATGACCTCAAATATAGCTACAAATGAGGCATAATGATGCAATATGTACATATAGCTAGCCCAAATAGCATGTTAGCATCGATTAGCTTGCAGTCACGCAGTGACCAAATATGTCTGATTAGCACTCCACACAAGTCAATAACATCAACAAAACTCACCTTTGTGCACTCATGCCCAATGTTAAAAGTGTGGTGGACAAAATGAGACAGAAAAAGTGGCATAAAACACGTCCTAGAAAGTCGGAGAACGTTATACATGCAAACAAACCATACGGCGAGTTCAAGGACCGCCAAAATTAGTAGGACAAAACGGCGCTCGCCAAATACTCGAATCAGTGAAGCATGTTTAATATAAACAGTGTGATTTATAACAATTAGCGAGGTTTATGTCATGTTTGTCCTCCTACAGAAAACATTCTAAAACAAAAAAATAGATTTTTTTTCCCCCTCTTCTTTTTCCATTCTTCATACATTTTTGAAAAATCTCCAGAGAGCCACTAGGGCGGCGCTAAAGAGCCGCGGGTTGCCGACCCCCGATCTAGTGGTACCCAATGGAGCTTAAATGTACAAACCCCAAAACCAGTGAAGTCGTGTAAATGGTAAATAAAAATGATTTGCTAATCCTTTTCAACCTATATTCAGTTGAATAGACTGCAAAGACAAGATATTTAACGCTCCAACTGGTAAACTTTGTTGTTTTTTTGCAAATATTAGCTCATTTGGAATTTGATGCCCGCGACATGTTTCCAAAAAGCCGGCACGAGTGGCAAAAAAGACTGAGAAAGTCGAGGAATGCTCGTCAAAGACTTATTTGGAACATCCCACAGGTGGACAGGCTAATTGGGAACAGGCGGGTGCCATGATTGGGTATAAAAGTAGCTACCATGAACAAGGACGGGGCGAGGGTCACCACTTTGTCAACAAATGCGTGAGCAAATTGTCTAAGAACAACATTTCTCAACCAGCTATTGCAAGGAATTTAGGGATTTCACCATCTACGGTCCGTTATGTCATCAAAAGGTTCAGAGAATCTGGAGAAATCACTGCACGTAAGCCATGATATTACGGACTTTCCATCCCTCAGGCGGTACTGCATCAAACCGACATCAGTTTGTAAAGGATATCACCACATGGGCTCAGGACCACTTCAGAAAACCACTGTCAGTAACAGTAACAGTCGGTCGCTACATCTGTAAGTGCATGTTAAAACTCTCCTATGCAAAGCCAAAGCCATTTATCAACAACACCCAGAAACGCCGCCGGCTTCTCTGGGCCCCGAGCTCGTCTAAGATGGACTGATGCAAAGTGGAAAAGTGTTCTGTGGTCTGACGAGTCCACATTTCCAATTGTTTTTTGGAAACTGTGGACGTGGTGTCCTCCGGAACAAAGAGGAAAAGAACCATCCGGATTGTTCTAGGCGCAAAGTTGAAAAGCCAGAATCTGTATGATTTACGCAACGTGCCAACTTCACTGGTTTTGTAAAATAACCTTGCATATATAAACATGTTCACCAACAATTGGCTATTTTTAATACGCCACAATCTGCATATTCTAAGTAAATGTTGGAGAACCATTGCTTTAGAACAGGGGTGTCCAACGTGCGGCCAGGGGCCCATTTGGGGCCTGCAGCTAATTGTCTCACGGCCCGTGTCACATTTTAAAATAATATTATAAAAAAAATAGAATGGAAGAGCATATAGGTTGAAGTTTGAAATGTTTTTGGGTAAAATGTTTGCATGTTTTGTGTGTTTGCCATATAAAAAAACAAGTTGTCTTTGACAAAAAGAGCATAAAACGCACAATAAAAACGTATAATTGACGACTAAATTGGAAGTTGATCCAGAGATTTAAGCGCAGGAAGAAAAAATGTAGGAATTATTTTTAACATTTTTATGAGTGGGACCCTTTTGGGTCCCTGAGAGCTTTAGTGAGACCTTTTTTGTAAAAGCTGTCTTTGCTCAAAAACAAATAATGATTTAAAAGCAATGTTGTTATGAATTATTGACCTATTTAGGGCTCTAATTACTTCACATCAAATATTCCACTTTGACAATATTTTGTGGGAAAATGTTGCGTATTTTGTGTTCTTGCCATAAAGAACAGGGTTTTTTACAAAAAAGGGATAAAATATAAATAAATAAACTTCATATGGACATGAAGTTGATCCAGAGATTTAAGCGTAGTAAAAAAATAATGTAGGACTTATTTTTAACATTTTTATGAGTGGGACCCTTTTGGGTCCCTGAGAGCTTTAGTGAGACCTTTTTTGTAAAATCTGTCTTTGCACAAAAACAAATAATGAATCAAAAGCAATGTTGTTATGAATTATTGACCTATTTACTTCGCATCAAATATTTCACTATTACAATATTTTACAAAATCCATCCATCCATCTTCAACCGCTTATCCGGAATCGGGTCGCGGGGACAGCAGCTCCAGCAAAGACCCCCAGACTTCCCTCTCCAGAGCAACATTTGCGACTTCCTCCTGGGGAATCCCGAAGCGTTCCCAGGCCAGAGAGGAGATGTAATCCCCCCATCTGGTCCTTGGCCTGCCGGGGGGCCTCCTCCCAGTGGGACGTGCAACAAGGACCTCCCTAGGGAGACGCTCGTGAGGCATCCGCACGAGATGCCCGAACCACCTAAGCTGGCTCCTTTCCAAGCGAAGGAGCAGCGGCTCTACTCCGAGTCTCTCTCGGGTGACTGCACTTCTCACCCTATCTCTAAGGGAGATGCCAGCCACCCCTCTGAGGAAACTCATTTCGGCCGCTTGTATCCGCGATCTTATTCTTTCGGTCATTACCCACACTTCATGACCATAGGTGAGAGTAGGAATGTAGATAGCTCGGTAGACCGAGAGCTTTGCCTTCTGACTCAGCTCCCGTTTCGTCACAACAGTGCGGCAGAGAGACTGCAATACTGCCCCAGCTGCTCCGATTCTCCGGCTGATTTCCTTCTCCATCTTTCCCTCACTCGTGAACAAGACCCCGAGATACTTAAACTCCTCCACCTGGGACAGAGTCCTGTCCCCTACCCGGACTGTACAAACCATCGGTTTCCTGCTGAGAACCATGGCCTCAGATTTGGAGATGCTGATCCTCATTCCAGCCGCTGAACACTCGGCTGCGAACCGATCCAGTGAGAGCTGAAGGTCACGAACCGAAGGTGCCATCAGGACCACATCATCTGCAAACAGCAGTGACGCAACCTTTAGCCCCCCGAGACGTATACCCTCTCCGCCATGGCCACGACTCCGCCTAGAAATCCTGTCCATGAAAATCACAAACAGGATAGGTGACAGAGCGCAGCCCTGGCGGAGACCAACCCCCACTGGAAACGGATCCGACTTACATCCAAGCACCCGGACACAACTCTCGCTTTGGTTGTACAGAGATTGGATGGCCCTCAGCAGGGTTCCCCTCACTCCGTACTCCCTCAGCACCTCCCACAAGATCTCCCGAGGGACGCGGTCATACGCCTTCTCCAAATCCACAAAACACATGTAGACTGGATAGGCATACTCCCAGGCCCTCTCCAGGATTCCCGCAAGCGTAAAGAGTTGGTCAGTTGTTCCACGACCAGGACGGAATCCACATTGCTCCTCTTGAATCTGAGGTTCGACTATCGGCCGGACCCTCCTTTCCAGTACCTTGGCGTAAACTTTCCCAGGGAGGCTGAGTAGTGTGATACCCCTGTAATTAGCACACACCCTCTGGTCCCCCTTTTTGAAAAGGGGAACCACCACCCCAGTCTGCCACTCCCTCGGCACTGTCCCAGACTTCCACGCAATGTTGAAAAGGCGTATCAACCAAGACAGCCCATCAACACCCAGAGCCTTCAGCATTTCTGGACGGATCTCGTCAACCCCCGGAGCTTTGCCACTGTGGAGTTGTCTAACTACCTCAGTGACTTCACCCCGAGAGATCGACGTCGATCCCCCATCATCCTCAGGCCCTGCTCCTATCAGGGAGGGTGTGTCTGATGTATTTGGGTTCAGGAGTTCCTCAAAGTGCTCTTTCCAACGCCCTACGACTTCCTCACTTGAAGTCAGCAAAGTCCCATCCTTGCCGTACACAGCTTGGATGGTTCCCTGCTTCCCCCTCCTGAGGTGCCGTATGGTCTTCCAGAACAGCTTTGGTGCCGCCCGATAGTCCTTCTCCATGGATTCCCCGAACTGCTCCCACACCCTCTGCTTAGCCTCGTCCACAGCCACGGCCGCTGCCCTTCGGGCCCGTCGGTACCTTGCAACTGCCTCCGGAGTCCCCCGGGATAACATACCCCGGTAGGACTCCTTCTTCAGTCGGACGGCTTCCCTGACCACCACTGTCCACCAGGGTGTTCGAGGGTTACCGCCCCTTGAGGCACCTAAGACCTTCTGGCCACAGCTCGCAGCTGCAGCTTTAGCAATAGAGGCTTTGAACACTGCCCATTCCTGTTCAATGTCCCCAACCTCCACAGGGATGGCAGAGAAGTCCCGCCGGAGGTGGGAGTTGAAGTCCTTCCGGACAGAGGACTCCTCCAAACGTTCCCAGTTCACCCGCACTACACGCTTGGGTTTGCCAGGTCTGTCCAGAGGTTTCCCCCGCCATCTAACCCAACTCACCACCAGATGGTGATCAGTTGACAGTTCAGCCCCTCTCTTCACCCGAGTGTCCAAAACATACGGTCTCAGATCAGCTGATACGATTACAAAATCGATCATTGATCTTTGGCCTAGGGTGCTCTGGTACCAGGTACACCTATGAGCATCCTTATGCTTGAACATGGTGTTTGTTATCGCAAGTCCGTGACTAGCACAGAAGTCCAATAACAATCCACCACTCAGGTTCAGATCAGGGAGACCGTTCCTCCCAATCACGCCAGTCCAAGTATCACTGTCATTGCCCACGTGCGCGTTGAAGTCCCCCAGCAAGACTATGGAATCCCCTGCCGGTGCCCCATACAGGACCCCATGCAAGGTATCCAAGAAGGCTGAATACTCTGAACTCCTGTTTGGTGCGTATGCACAAACAACAGTCAGAGTTTTCCCCCCTCCAACCCTAAGGCGAAGGGAGGCGACCCTCTTGTCCACTGGGGTGAACTCCAACGTACAGGCACTCAGCCGGGGACTCGTGAGTATCCCCACACCCGCCTGTGCCCTCACGCCCTGAGCAACTCCAGAAGTGAACAAGGTCCATCCCTTGTCCAGGAGTGTGGTTTCAGAGCCCTTGCTATGCGTAGAGGTAAGCCCCACCAGATCCAACCGGTAGCGCTCCACCTCTCGCACCAGCTCAGGCTCCTTCCCCACCAGCGTAGAGACGTTCCACGTCCCGAAAGTCAGCCTCTGCTGCCCCGAATTGGTCCGTCTGGAGCCTCCACTTTCACTGCCATCCACTTGGCAGCGCACCCGACCCCACTGGTTCCGACCGCGGGTGGTGGGCCCACGTGGCAGAGAAGATGGTGTGTCCACGTAGCTTCTTCGGGCTGTGCCCGGCCGGGCTCCGTGGCAAGCCCGGCCACCAGGCGCTCGCTGACGAGCCCTACCTCCGGGCCTAGCTCCGGAGGAGGGCCCCGGGCTTCCTCCGGGCCGGGTAACGCATCCTCTTATAGTATAGTTCATGGGGGGTATCGTAACCCTGATGGGGGGGGCATTCGGGTACTACACCTTGCCCAAGGGTGACCCGGAACTATGTAAGGCAGGGGCGTTCAACTCCCTGAGGCTTAATACAAGCCCACATACCAAAATACAAAATACAATATATTTTGCCATATAAAAAAACAAGTTGTCTTTGACAAAAAGAGCATAAAACGTACAATAAAAACGTATAATTGACGACTAGATCGGAAATTGATCCAGGGATTTAAGCGTAGAAAGAAAAAAAAAATTACTTATTTTTTAAATTTTTATGAGTAGGACCCTTTTGGGTCCCTGAGAGCTTCAGTGAGACATTTTTTGTAAAAGCTGTCTTTGCTCAAAAACAAATAATGATTTAAAAGCAATGTTGTTATGAATTATTGACCTATTTAGGGCTCCAATTACTTCACATCAAATATTCCACTTTGACAATATTTTGTGGGGAGAATATTGCATATTTTCTGTGTTTGCCATATAAAAACAAGCTGTCTTTGACAAAAAAGAGCATAAAAGGCACAATAAAAAGGTATAATTGACGACTAGATCGGAAGTTGATCCAGAGATTTAAGCATAGAAAGAAAAAAAGAACTTATTTTAAAACATTTTATGAGTGGGACCCAAAAGGGTCCCTGAGAGCTTTACTGAGACCTTTTTTTGTAAAAGCTATATTTGCACAAAAACAAATAATGATTTGAAAGCAATTTTATCGTGAATTATTGACCTATTTAGGGCTCCAATTACTTCACATCAAATATTCCACTTTGACAATATTTTGTGGGAAAATGTTGCGTAATTTGTGTTCTTGCCATAAAAAACAGGGTTTTTGACAAAAACGGGATACAATATAAATAAATAAAACGTCATATCGACATATCGATCTGAAGTTGATGTTTTTGGGTAAAATATTTGCATATTTTGTGTGTTTTGGGGTAAAATAGTTGCATATTTTGTGTTTTTGGGTAAAATATTTGCATATTTTGTGTGTTTTTGGGTAAAATATTTGCATAATATTGGCACATGTTTAGTTTTTGGGTAAAATATTTGCATATGGGTAAAATATTTGCATATTTTGTGTGTTTTTGGGTGAAATATTTGCATAATATGGGCATATTTTGTGTTTTTGGGTAAAATATTTGCATATGGGTAAAATATTTGCATATTTTGTGTGTTTGCCATATAAAAAACAAGTTGTCTTTGACAAAAAGGGCATAAAACAAACAAAAAAACGCACAATAAAATCGTATAATTGACGACTAGATTGGAAGTCGATACAGGGATTTAAGCGTAAAAAGGAAAAAAAATTACTTGTTTTTTAAATTTTTATGAGTGGGACCCTTTTGGGTCCCTGAGAGCTTTAGTGAGACTTTTTTTTTTAAATCTGTCTTTGCACAAAAACAAATAATGATTTCAAAGCAATTTTGTTGTGAATTATTGACCTATTTATGGCTCTAATTACTTCACATCAAATATTACACTTTGACAATATTTTGTGGGGAGAATATTGCATATTTTGTGTGTTTGCCATACAAAAAAAAAGTTGTCTTTGACAAAAAGAGCATAAAACGCACAATAAAAAGGTATAATTGACGACTAGATTGGAAGTTGATCCAGAGATTTAAGCGTAGAAAGAAAAAACTTACTTATTTTTTTTAATTTTTATGAGGGTCCCTATTAAGGCTCCAGTTACTTCACATCAAATATTCCACTTTGACAATATTTTGTGGGAAAATGTTGCATATTTTGTGTTCTTGCCATAAAAAACAGGGTTTTTGACAAAAACGGGATACAATATAAATAAATAAAAACTTCATATCGACACACCGACCTGAAGTTGATGTTTTTGGGTAAAATATTTACATATTTTGTGTGTTTTTGGGTAAAATATTTGCATATTTTGTGTGTTTTTGGGTAAAATATTTGCATAATATTGGCACATTTTTAGTTTTTGGGTAAAATATTTGCATATGGGTAAAATATTTGCATATTTTGTGTGTTTTTGGGTAAAATATTTGCATACTATTGGCATATTTTGTGTTTTTGGGTAAAATATTTGCATATGGGTAAAATATTTGCATATTTTGTGTGTTTGCCATACAAAAAACAAGTTGTCTTTGACAAAAAGGGCATAAAACAAACAAACAAAACGCACAATAAAAACGTATAATTGACGACTAGATTGGAAGGCGATCCAGGGATTTAAGCGTAGAAAGGGAAAAAAAATTACTTGTTTTTTAAATTTTTATGAGTGGGACCCTTTTGGGTCCCTGAGAGCTTTAGTGAGACTTTTTTTGTAAAATCTGTCTTTGCTCAAAAACAAATAATGATTTCAAAGCAATTTTGTTGTGAATTATTGACCTATTTATGGCTCTAATTACTTCACATCAAATATTAGACTTTGACAATATTGCATTGTTTGTGATCTTACCATTGACAAAGAGGCCAAACATCATAAAAAACAACAACTTTATATCGACAGATAGACCTTAAGTTGATCTACTTATTGAAGCATTTAATTAAAAAAAAAATTATATATAACTTATTTTTATGAGTGAGGCCTTTTATGATCCCCAATCATTTTAGTGGGACTTTTTTTGGACCCCAAAATAATAATGTTATGAATTATTGACCAATTTAATAAAGTGGTAGCACCACGGCTCGAGGAGGATCAATACGCACCTGCTCCGCTCCAGCCGGTGGTAACCATAACGACGCAGGACGAGGGCGCGCCGGCGGGTGCCGAGTCGACCGCGGGGAGGCAGGCGGCGTTGACGTCGGGGTCAAAGGCCAAACAGTGGCCCTTAGCGCTGGGCAGCTTCAGCAGAGCCAGGTCATGGCCGCCGCTCTGACCTTTGAACTTCCTGTGGACCACCACCTGCTCGGGGCTGACGGTCTGCTCCGAGGCCCCCATGCGCAGCAAGTACCTGGACGGCTCGCTCCCGAACCTACGGCGAGAAGGATTATGTGATGAAACGGGGCTCCCGGTTACAGTAATAGGGTCTTACTTCTTGCACTAAGGTGTGTTTTACCTGCTGAAGCAGGTGGCGGACGTCAGCGCCCAGCAGGCGCTTATCAGGGTGGCGCTACAGAGAGGACCCCCGCCATCACCACTCTGCGACTGGAGCCACACGGACACCTGCCAGGGCCACGCCGTCCTATGAGGGGTCAGCATCATGTTTATACTCCTTCTAGCACACAGGTGTCTAACTCAATCTGGCTTCAATTTGTGTGGCCCCCAAATTGTGTGTGAATGCTCCAAATTCTGAAGTTGAACTGAAATGCTGACAGAATGTAGTATGAATGTTGGAATAGTTTGAATGTTGAAGAGTTAGAATTTCCAGGAAAAACGGAATTTGGTTTGGAACTTGGGAAAGTGTTAGTTTGAATGTCCAGGGTGGTGGAATGTGTTGACGTTGGAATGGTTTGAAAAGGTTGAAAAATGTGGGGATTGTGCAACTTTGAAAAAATGTCCCATTCATTTCAATGGGGACTTCCTGGAAATTTGGGAATTTTGGGAAAAGCGGGATTTTTTTGAAAATGATTAGGAGCATGAATGTCTTAAATGATCTGAATTGGTTGGTGTTGGAATTGTTTAAATCAGGGAGAAAATGTTGAAGTAGTAAATGGTATTAGGGAATTTTGGGAAAAGCGGGAATTTTTTTGAAAACGGTGATCAACTGGAATGGTCTGAATGAGTTGAAATGGTTAGTGTTGAAATTTTCCAAATTGGTCAAGAAATGTTGAAGTTGTAACATTGAATTGAGAAATTGTATTACAGAATTTCTGGAATTTAGGGAAAAGCGGGAATTTTTCGAGTTAAAAAAACAACTTCGTTTATTGTCCTGACTAAAAGGAATGTTTTGATGGTGGAAAGGTTGAAATGCGTTGAAAAATTTCGAAGGGGTAGTCGCGAGGAAAAAAAGGGTGGAAATAGGGCTCTGGAAAACCAGGAAGTCTGGAAAATGCTGGAATTTTTTTGAACTTGGAAAAAAGAGGAACTTTCTGGATGGTGGAATGTGTTGAAGGTGGAATGGTTTGAATAGGTTAAAAAATGTGGGAATTGTGCAACTTTGAAAAAATGTCCCATTCATTTCAATGGGGACTTCCTGGAAATTTGGGAATTTTGGGAAAAGCTGGATTTTAAAAAAATGATTAGGAGCATGAATGTCTTAAATGAGCTGAATTGGTTGGTGTTGGAATTGTTTAAATCAGGGAGAAAATGTTGAAGTAGTAAATGGTATTAGGGAATTTTGGGAAAAGCGGGAATTTTTTTGAAAACGGTGATCAACTGGAATGGTCTGAATGAGTTGAAATGGTTAGTGTTGAAATTTTCCAAATTGGTCAAGAAATGTTGAAGTTGTAACATTGAATTGAGAAATTGTATTACAGAATTTCTGGAATTTTGGGAAAAGCGGGAATTTTTCGAGTTAAAAAAACAACTTTGTTTTTTGTCCTGATTAAAAGGAATGTTTTGATGGTGGAAAGGTTGAAATGCGTTGAAAAATGTGGAAGGGGTAGTCGCGAGAAAAAAAGGGTGGAAATAGAGCTCTGGAAAACCAGGAAGTCTGGAAAATGCTGGAATTTTTTTGAACTTGGAAAAAAGAGGAACTTTCTGGATGGTGGAATGTGTTGAATGTGGAATGGTTTGAATAGGTTAAAAAATGTGGGAATTGTGCAACTTTGAAAAAATGTCCCATTCATTTCATTGGGGACTTCCTGTAAATTTGGGAATTTGGGGAAAAGCAGGATTTTAAAAAAAAATATTATAAAAGAGCATGAATGTCCTGAATGAGCTGAATTGGTTGGTGTTGGAATTGTTTAAATCGGGCAAGAAATGTTGAAGTAGTAAATGGTATTAGGGAATTTTGGGAAAAGCGGGAATTTTTTTGAAAATGGTAATCAACTTGAATGGTCTGAATGAGTTGAAATGGTTAGTGTTGAAATTTTCCAAATCGGCCGAGAAATGTTGAAGTAGTAACATGTTGAATTGAGAAATGGTATTAGGGAATTTTTGGAATTTCGGGAAAAGCGGGAATTTTTCCAGTTCAAAAAACAACTTTGTTTTTTGTCCTGATTAAAAGGAATGTTTTGACGGTGGAAAGGTTGAAATGCGTTGAAAAATGTGGAAGGGGTAGTCACCAGAAAAAAAGGGTGGAAATAGGGCTCTGGAAAACCAGGAAGTCTGGAAAATGATGGAATTTTTTTGAACTTGGAAAAAAGAGGAAGTTTGAATTTTCAGGATGGTGGAATGTGTTGAAGGTGGAATGGTTTGAATAGGTTGAAAAATGTGGGAATTGTGCAACTTTGAAAAAATGTCCCATTCATTTCAATGGGGACTTCCTGGAAATTTGGGACTTTTCGGAAAAGCGGGATTTTTTGGAAAATGATTAGGAGCATGAATGTCCTGAATGAGCTGAATTGGTTGGTGTTGGAATTGTTTAAATCGGGCAGGAAATGTTGAAGTAGTAAATGATATTAGGGAATTTCGGGAAAATCTGGAATTTTTTTGAACTTGGAAAAAGGATAGTTTAAATTTCCAGAATTGTGGAATGTGTTAAAGGTGGAATGGTTTGAATGGGTTGGAGAATGTGGGAATTGTGGAAGTTTGAAGAATGGCCAATTCATTTCAATGGGAATTTCCCAAAAAATTGCGAATTTCGGGAATTTTTTTTTTAAAAATGGTAAAAAAAACTTGAATGGTCTTAATGAGTTGAAATGGTTAGTGTTGAAATTTTCCAAATCGGTCGAGAAATGTTGAAGTAGTAACATGTTGAATTGAGAAATGGTATTAGGGAATTCTTCGAATTTCGGGAAAAGCGGGAATTTTTCCAGTTCAAAAAACAACTTCGTTTTTTGTCCTGATTAAGAGGAATGTTTTGACGGTGGAAAGGTTGAAATTCGTTGAAAAATGTGGAAGGGGTAGTCACCAGAAAAAAAGGGTGGAAATAGGGCTCTGGAAAACCAGGAAGTCTGGAAAATGCTGGAATTTTTTTGAACTTGGAAAAAAGAGGAAGTTTACATTTTCAGGATGGTGGAATGTGTTGAAGGTGGAATGGTTTGAATAGGTTGAAAAATGTGGGAATTGTGCAACTTTGAAAAAATGTCCCATTCATTTCAATGGGGACTTCCTGGAAATTTGGGAATTTTCGGAAAAGCGGGATTTTTTGGAAAATTATTAGGAGCATGAATGTCCTGAATGAGCTGAATTGGTTGGTGTTGGAATTGTTTAAAACGGGCAAGAAATGTTGAAGTAGTAAATGGTATTAGGGAATTTTGGGAAAAGCGGGAATTTTTTTGAAAATGGTAATCAACTTGAATGGTCTGAATGAGTTGAAATGGTTGGTGTTGAAATTTTCCAAATTGGTCAAGAAAATGTTGAAGTAGTAACATGTTGAATTGAGAAATTGTATTGCGGAATTCCTGGAATTTCGGGAAAAGCAGGAATTTTTCCAGTTCAAAAAACAACTTCGTTTTTTGTCCTGATTAAGAGGAATGTTTTGTTGGTGGAACGGTTGAAGTGGGTTGACAAATGTGGAGGGAGTAGTCGCCAGAAAAAAAGGGTGGAATAAGGCTCTGGAAAACCAGGAATTCTGGAAAATGCTGGAATTTTTTGGAACTTGGAAAAAAGAGGAAGTTTGAATTTCCAGGATTGTGTAATGTGTTGAAGGTGGAATGGTTTGAATAGGTTGAAAAATGTGGGAATTGTGCAACTTTGAAAAAATGCCCCATTCATTTCAATGGGAACTTCCTGGAAATTTGGGAATTTTCGGAAAAGCGGGATTTTTTGGAAAATGATTAGGAGCATGAATGTCCTGAATGAGCTGAATTGGTTGGTGTTGGAATTGTTTAAATCGGGCAGAAAATGTTTAGGGAATTAGGGAATTTTGGGAAAAGCGGGAATTTTTTTGAAAACGGTGATCAACTGGAATGGTCTGAATGAGTTGAAATGGTTAGTGTTGAAATTTTCCAAATTGGTCAAGAAATGTTGAATTTGTAACATTGAATTGAGAAATTGTATTACAGAATTCCTGGAATTTAGGGAAAAGCGGGAATTTTTCGAGTTAAAAAAACAACTTCGTTTTTTGTCCTGACTAAAAGGAATGTTTTGATGGTGGAAAGGTTGAAATGCGTTGAAAAATGTGGAAGGGGTAGTCGCGAGGAAAAAAAGGGTGGAAATAGGGCTCTGGAAAACCAGGAAGTCTGGAAAATGCTGGAATTTTTTTGAACTTGGAAAAAAGAGGAAGTTTAAATTTTCAGGATGGTGGAATGGTTTGAATAGGTTGAAAAATGTGGGAATTGTGCAACTTTGAAAAAATGTCCCATTCATTTCAATGGGGACTTCCTGGAAATTTGGGAATTTTCGGAAAAGCGGGATTTTTTGGAAAATGATTAGGAGCATGAATGTCCTGAATGAGCTGAATTGGTTGGTGTTGGAATTGTTTAAATCGGGCAGAAAATGTTTAGGGAATTAGGGAATTTTGGGAAAAGCGGGAATTTTTTTGAAAACGGTGATCAACTGGAATGGTCTGAATGAGTTGAAATGGTTAGTGTTGAAATTTTCCAAATTGGTCAAGAAATGTTGAATTTGTAACATTGAATTGAGAAATTGTATTACAGAATTCCTGGAATTTAGGGAAAAGCGGGAATTTTTCGAGTTAAAAAAACAACTTCGTTTTTTGTCCTGACTAAAAGGAATGTTTTGATGGTGGAAAGGTTGAAATGCGTTGAAAAATGTGGAAGGGGTAGTCGCGAGGAAAAAAAGGGTGGAAATAGGGCTCTGGAAAACCAGGAAGTCTGGAAAATGCTGGAATTTTTTTGAACTTGGAAAAAAGAGGAAGTTTAAATTTTCAGGATGGTGGAATGGTTTGAATAGGTTGAAAAATGTGGGAATTGTGCAACTTTGAAAAAATGTCCCATTCATTTCAATGGGGACTTCCTGGAAATTTGGGAATTTTCGGAAAAGGGGGATTTTTTGGAAAATGATTAGGAGCATGAATGTCCTGAATGAGCTGAATTGGTTGGTGTTGGAATTGTTTAAATCGGGCAGAAAATGTTTAGGGAATTAGGGAATTTTGGGAAAAGCGGGAATTTTTTTGAAAACGGTGATCAACTGGAATGGTCTGAATGAGTTGAAATGGTTAGTGTTGAAATTTTCCAAATTGGTCAAGAAATGTTGAATTTGTAACATTGAATTGAGAAATTGTATTACAGAATTCCTGGAATTTAGGGAAAAGCGGGAATTTTTCGAGTTAAAAAAACAACTTCGTTTTTTGTCCTGACTAAAAGGAATGTTTTGATGGTGGAAAGGTTGAAATGCGTTGAAAAATGTGGAAGGGGTAGTCGCGAGGAAAAAAAGGGTGGAAATAGGGCTCTGGAAAACCAGGAAGTCTGGAAAATGCTGGAATTTTTTTGAACTTGGAAAAAAGAGGAAGTTTAAATTTTCAGGATGGTGGAATGGTTTGAATAGGTTGAAAAATGTGGGAATTGTGCAACTTTGAAAAAATGTCCCATTCATTTCAATGGGGACTTCCTGGAAATTTGGGAATTTTCGGAAAAGCGGGATTTTTTGGAAAATGATTAGGAGCATGAATGTCTTAAATGAGCTGAATTGGTTGGTGTTGGAATTGTTTAAATCGGGCAGGAAATGTTGAAGTAGTAAATGGTATTAGGGAATTTCGGGAAAATCTGGAATTTTTTTGAACTTGGAAAAAGGGTAGTTTAAATTTCCAGAATTGTGGAATTTGTTAAAGGTGGAATGGTTTGAATGGGTTGAAGAATGTGGGAATTGTGGAAGTTTGAAGAATGGCCAATTCATTTCAATGGGAATTTCCCAAAAAATTGAGAATTTCGGGAATTTTTTTTGAAAAATGGTAAAAAACTTGAATGGTCTGAATGAGTTGAAATGGTTAGTGTTGAAATTTTCCAAATCGGCCGAGAAATGTTGAAGTAGTAATATGTTGAATTGAGGAATGGTATTAGGGAATTCTTGGAATTTAGGGAAAAGCGGGAATTTTTCCAGTTCAAAAAACAACTTGGTTTTTTGTCCTGATTAAGAGGAATGTTTTGACGGTGGAAAGGTTGAAATGCGTTGAAAAATGTGGAAGGGGTAGTCACCAGAAAAAAAGGGTGGAAATAGGACTCTGGAAAACCAGGAAGTCTGGAAAATGCTGGAATTTTTTTTAACTTGGAAAAAAGAGGAAGTTTGAATTTTCAGGATTGTGTAATGTGTTGAAGGTGGAATGGTTTGAATAGGTTGAAAAATGTGGGAATTGTGCAACTTTGAAAAAATGCCCTATTCATTTCAATGGGAACTTCCTGGAAATTTGGGAATTTTGGGAAAAGCTGGATTTTAAAAAAATGATTAGGAGCATGAATGTCTTAAATGAGCTGAATTGGTTGGTGTTGGAATTGTTTAAATCGGGGAGAAAATGTTGAAGTAGTAAATGGTATTAGGGAATTTCGGGAAAATCTGGAATTTTTTTGAACTTGGAAAAAGGGTATTTTGAATTTCCACAATTGTGGAATGTGTTAACGGTGGAATGGTTTGAATGGGTTGGAGAATGTGGGAATTGATCTATTGTAATCCACAGGAAGATTTTGTCCTGACCCGAGATCTACAAAGCAGAGAGGAAGCAGGACCTGACCCCCCCTCCAGGCACCTTTTTCTTTAAACTGTTTTGTGACCAAAGACAGCGGCTGTTTACGACCCACGTCCCTTTCGAAACTGTTGCCATGTAATCAGGGAAAGTCCAAATAAAAGAGGAGGCGTGCAACCTTTCGTCAGAGCGCGGTGGAAGACTGACAAAGAGCACAGCCCAGACGTTTCTCCTCAATGAGCTAAATTGAATTCTGTTTCTGTTTAATTCCTTGCTTCTTGTCTTGTTTAATAGACGTCATCAGTGTTTGAACCTGACACACGTCAAAAGTGGTAAAGGACTGGCTAAATCAGGCTAGAATGAAGGTTTTAGAATGGCCTTCCCGAAGCCCGGACTTAAACGTGTGGACAATGCTGAAGAAACAAGTCCATGTCAGTACCTAATGCGATGTCCTACCTGAGCATATTTCGTCCCCCTTCCCCCTGCAGCTTCCTCAGGCCGCAGCTCAGCTCCTGGCGCGGGACTTGAACCGCCGACACCGCTTGCGGCGCCGCGACGTCACACCTGACCCCCGCCGCCTGCCTGCGTCTGCAGCCCATGATGCTTTGGCCCAGGGAGGGACACTCGCCCAGGAACTCCTCCTTGCCCGTGCACCTCACCTGGTCCAGGTGCACCGGGCCTTTGCCTTGCCCGAAGCCCCCGGCTGCCACCGCTCCGGCACTGTGGGAGAGGAGGGGGTTTTAGAGGTCGTGAAGGTTTGTCCTAAGTTCTACGTGGGCCTGCAATGTGTCCGCAGTCACCTGTGTCCCAGCTGCCTGCACACCACGGCTGCATTGAGGTCGTTCCATCCGGAGTCACAAATGACGCCCCAGTCGCCATGGAGATACACCTCCACACGCCCCTCCTTCCTGCTGCTGCCACCCGCCAGACGCACCAGTGGACCTGACACGGCACGATAAATACCAGGTGAGGAGATGCAAGTCATCAGCAGTCACTTGACACACAACACAAACAACATGATTTTTACTAAGATAGTCATGCTCCATTTTGTAGAATCAAATATTTCTATATGTTTTTGCAGTCATTTTGTAATAATTATTTTTTAAATCAATATCAAATATTTTTAGTTTTGCATAGTTTTTTCTTTTATGCACAGTATTAAAATATTTTGTAGATATATATATTAAAAAAATAAAACTAAAACAAAAATGGCAATTATAAAATATTTAGAATTTTAAATAATGTATTGATTAAGAAAATTATGTAATAAAATATGTACCTATATATATATATATATATATATATATATATATATATATATATATATATATATATATATATATATATATATATATATATATATATATATATACCGCCCCGAGTGCAGCTGGGATAGGCTCCAGCACCACCCCCTGACCCTGAGAGGGACAAGCGGTAGAAAATGGATGGATATAAATATATGTAGAAGTTGTGTAATTAAAGTTTTATGTAATAAAATTGTGATGAAAATATGCAATAAAAACATTTATATACTCTAATATAGATGCAGTGATTTATCAAAAAACATATTTACAGTAATATATATATATATATATATATATATATATATATATATATATATATATGTATATATAAAATTTACAGTAGCATATTTATTTATATATTTTAATATATATCGTTTTTTTCAACAAAATATTTATTTAATGTGTTAAATATTTAAGTTTTTGGTAGTCATTCATTTATTAATGACATAGGTATACTTCTATTATATATATATATATATATATATATATATATATATATATATATATATATATATATATATATATATATATATATATATATATATATATATATATATATATATATATATATATATATAGGGACGGCGTGGCGAAGTTGGTAGAGTGGCTGTGCCAGCAATCGGAGTGTTGCTGGTTACTGGGGTTCAATTCCCACCTTCTACCTTCCTAGTCACGTCCGTTGTGTCCTTGGGCAAGACACTTCACCCTTTGCCTCTGTTGGCTGCTGGTTAGCGCCTTGCATGGCAGCTCCCGCCATCAGTGTGTGAATGGGCAAATGTGGAAATACTGTCAAAGCGCTTTGAGTACCTTGAAGGTAGAAAAGCGCTATACAAGTATAACCCATTTATCATTCATTATCATTTATATATATATATAATATCTATTTTTTTAATTCCATCCATCCATTTTGTCTTACATATTTGACATATTTTAGTTTTTAATCAAAAATTATTTAATGTTTGAAATATTTTGTAAATGCCATTTTTGTTTTGTTGTTATTTGATTATGACAGAATGGTATTTATTAATTTAACAATGTGTGTTACAAATGGTAAATCTGTTATTCTATTTTTTTAATTATATTAAAAAAATATATATATTTATGAAAAAATATATAATATGTATATATAGAGTAATATATATACAGTAATTTATCAAAAATTATATATACTTACAGTAATTTATATTTGATATTATATATACTGTATATTACTGTAAATATATATGTATACATTATTACATACAACTTCTATAAACTTCTACCGGTATTATATGTATATACATCTATTCAGAAATGTTCTTACATATTTTACATATTGTAGTTTTTTTATAAAAATGTTATTTAATGTTTGAAATATTTTATAATTGCCATTTTTGTTTTGTTGTTATTTGATTATGACAGAATGGTATTCATTAATTGATTAATTAATTAAGTGTGTTAATAATGGTAAATCTGTTATTACATATTTTTAATTATATATATATTTTTTTAAATATATGAAAAAATATGTAATGTATATATATATATATATATATATATATATATATATATATATATATATATATATATATATATATATATATATAGTAATTTATCTAAAATTATATATATTTACAGTAATGTGTATTTTATATTATATATAATGTATATTACTGTAAATATATATGTATATTATTACATACAACGTATATAAACTTCTATTATATGTATATACATATATTTTAAAACATTCTTACATATTTCACATATTTTTGTTTTTTATCAAAAATTAGTTATTCAATGTTTGATATATTTTATCAATGCCATTTTTGTTTTGTTGTTATTTGATTATGACAGAATGGTATTCATTAATTTAATAATGTGTGTTAATCTTAAATCTGTTATTCTATTTTTTAAATTATATTAAAAAAAAATAATTTATGAAAAAAAAAAAATATATATATATATATATATTTATGAGTAATATATATATACAGTAATTTATCAAAAAAGATATATATTTACAGTAATGTATATTTTATATGATATATACTGTATATTACTGTAAATATGTATAGATATATTATTACATACAACTTCTTTAAACTTCTATTACGTATATGTATATACATATATTTTTACAAATTCTTACATATTTTATATATTTTAGTTTTTTTTTAATCAAAAATTATTTATTTCATGTTTGAAATATTTTGTCAATGCCATTTTTGTTTTGTTATTTGATTATGACAGAACGGTATTCATTAATTTAACAATGTGTGTTAATAATGGTAAATATGTTATTCTATTTTTTAAATTACATACATTTAAAATCAATTATGAAAAAATATATAATATGTATATATATATATATATATACATATATATAGTAAGATATATACAGTAATTTATCAAAAATTGTATATATATTTACAGTAATGTATATTTAATATTATATATACTGTATATTACTGTAAATATATATATATATATATATATGATTACATACAACTTCCATTAACTTCTATTATATGTATATAAATACTGTATATTACTTTTTTTTTTAACATATTTTAGTTTTTTTAATCAATAATTATTTGTTTAATGTTTGAAATATTTTATAATTGCCATTTTTGTTTTGTTGTTATTTGATTATGTCAGAATGGTATTTATTAATTTAACAATGTGTGTTAATAGTGGTTAGTCTGTTTACCCTATTTTTTAAATCATGTATATTTTTAAAAATTCAGTTTTTGATGGGAAAAATATATATAATAGTTGTATGATTAAAAAGTGTATGTCACTGATAGTGAGCTCTTGGCCTCCTCACCTGTAGAAAGAGCGATGGCGGGAACTTCGTTGGTGTCCGTGCTGCTGCGTCCTCTGCAGCGCACGCCCACGTCCTCGCCATGGGAGCAGTCGGTGCGACCCCAGATGCCGTGGCGGCAGTCCAGCAGGGAGGTCTCCGAGCCGTCGCAGTGGACGTCATCCAGCAGGATCAGACCCGCACCTTCGCCGAACGTCCCGCCTGACACCACCTCTGCATGACCCCTGGGGGAGGAGGTAAAGTCCCTTGTTTCTCCTTTTCTTAATGTGCCTGGGTCTATGGTCCTGCATCTCCTGCATACCTGTAGCCCAGCTGTCCACACACCACCTGGGCATGCTGCTGGGTCCAGTGGTCATCACACACGGTCCCCCAGTCCCCGCTGTGGAGCACCTCCACTCTGCCTTCCCAGGGACTGTCTCCACCTACCAGGCGCACCACGCCGTCTGAAAACATGACATCCATTTATTATTACACTACATCCATTTTTGATTCTATTTTGGTGTTGTGAGTCTTATCATTATTAATATTCAGATCAGGAGTGTCTAAACTTTTTCCACTAAGGGCCGCACACTGAAAAGTTAAAGCGTGCAGGGGCCACTTTTTTATTTTTACATTTTAAAACCCAAACAATACATGGATTAATTTGTTTATGCTCCTGTGGATCCTGTGTAGTTATATGTTAATATTTTATTTTCACATTCAATACTATCCTTCCATATAAAGTTAGATTTTTTTTTGTTATGTTTTATGCCCTTTTTGTCAGTGAAACCCCGTTTTTTTTATGGCAAAATCACAAAATATGCAATATTTCCTCTGCCCGTCACAAATTTCAAAGTGGAATATTTGATGAGAAGTATGGAGACATAGGTCAATAATTCATAACAACATTATATATATATACATACATTAAAAAAATATGTATATATATACATATATACTGTATATATATATATATATATATATGAAAATATATATATACATTAAATATATATATATATATATATATATATATATATATATATATATATATATATATATATATATATATATATATATATATATACATATACATTAAAATATATAAATATATTATATGTATATTAAAATATATATATATATTAATATATATATATACATATATATATATGTATACACATATATATATTTATATATATATATATGTATATATATATATATACATATATATATATATATAAATATATTAAAAAAAAAAAAACATATATATATATATATACATATATATATATATAAAAATATATATATATATATATATATATATATATATATATATATATATATATATATATATATATATATATATATATATATATATATATATATATATATATATATATTTTAATGTATATAGTTTTTTATCAACAAAATATTTATTTAATGTGTCCATTTAAACATTTATTATTACACTACATCGATTTTTTAATTCTATTTTGGTGTCATGAGTTTTATTATTATTAATGTATTTTAGCAGTACTGTTTTTCCATTTACACTACATTTTGAGGTGAAATTATTGCAACTTACCATATTTTTTTTACAATTTAGTTGAAAAAAAATCGACTAAATAATCGACTAATAATAGTATTCACTGTTAGATGTGGCCCTCTGGGGCCAAACATAACTGCGATGTGGCCCTCAGTGAAAACCACTTTGACACCTCTGTTCTAAAAATACTATCTAAAAAAAACTCCACAAAAAAGTGGAATAAAAGTGTATTTCAACGATAAAATGTTGAAATGATCGCTTTCTTAACACAAAAAATGAAACAACTTGGATTGTTTTAATAATATTGATCTATTCAATTATTTTACATCAAATATTACACTTTGAAATATGTTTTGGGGAAAATGTTGCATATTTTGCCATATAAAACTAAGGTTTTCTTTGAAAAAGAGCATAAAACAAAACAAAAATGTAAGTTAATAAGAAGTAAATTTATTTAAAAAAATGAATGACTTATTCCTAGCACTTTTTTGAGTGGGGCCCTTTTGGATCCCGAAGACCTTTAGTGTATTTTTTTAATAAAAAAAACCCGTCCTTGTTTAAAAAAAAAAAAGAATCAAAACAATGTTGTTTGTTCTGGCCCCCCTTGACTTTGACACCTGTGTTTTAGAAAGTGCCGCAGACCGTTAAAAAATGATCTGGGGGCCGAACTATGGACACCTCCTGATTTAGATACTTTTATGAGTTATTCTTCTCTAGAGGCCGTCGTACTGGCTCGTATTCCATGTGTGGGATTGTGTTGCGGGAGTTACTTCCATCAAGGCAGCTGTTTCTGCTTGTTCATGATTTATTGATGTGCAGAAGATATAAATAGAAATTGTAAGTGTGTGTGTGTGTGTGTGTGTGTGTGTGTGTGTGTGTGTGTGTATGTGTGTTCTTGTATTTCTGCCCTTCTTGAGACATCAACAAGGAAAAGTAGCTTCCATATGAGGAGGTGTGAACAAGTGATGACATAAATCATGGTCCCAATACAGAAAACCATTGCATCTAATAGAGAATGTCTCATTAGCACCCCTGGTGGTGAAATCTATCAAAATGAGGGTGGTCCCAAAAAGGAGGGGTTTTTCAAATTCGGTTTTAAAAGTGCTCCTCCTCTGGTCAACATATGAAATAACAAGTGTGTGTAAGAAATTGAAATGCGCCCCCTTTGGCCAAAATTCATTAAAAAAAAAAAATGTATATAGAGATATACTGTAATAACTTGAAGTAAATAATTAATATTAAAAACCAATTACAAACAAAAACATTATTTTTAAATAATTAACTAAAAGCAGCCTTTTTCTCACAATGTGTCGACATTTTTCTTTTAAAATTAGGAACAAATTCTCATATTATTACTGTTTCTGTAATGTTGCAATATTTTCTCTTAAAATTATTACTTTTTCATGTAAAATGATCACTTTTTAATGCAAAATAGTGACATTTGTCATACAAAATTCTGACTTGTATCCAAACAGTCATTTTTTTGTTTTGTTGTTCTTGTAAAATAGTGACTTTTTTTTTAAGTAAAATTATGACTTTTAGTCATAATTTTGCAGAAAAAAATTCCAATTATTATTATAATATTGCCAACATTTTACAGTTTTTTTTAATAAAATTGTGACTTTTGCCGAGTGAAATTACGACTGTTTTCGTAAAATTGCTAAAATTTTAAGCTTTTCTTGTAAAATTGCTATTGAGTAAAATTCCAACTTTTATCATAATATCGCACAAATGTTCCGTTTTT
This sequence comes from Entelurus aequoreus, assembly GCF_033978785.1. NCBI lineage: Eukaryota > Metazoa > Chordata > Actinopteri > Syngnathiformes > Syngnathidae > Entelurus > Entelurus aequoreus. Next base: position 68,797,945 of record NC_084738.1, on the reverse strand, counting down.
CTTGTAAAAATGTGGACTTGCGTTGAGTAAAATGACGACTTTTATTATAACACTGCCAAAATTCTAAGTTTTTCTTGTGAAATTGTGACCTTTTTCTTGTGAAATTCCAACTCATTTTTCACAACAAGTTTTTTTTATATTTGCATAGTATGTATATATTATTAATGTTGTAAATAAACATCTTTATATATCTAGAAAGGGTGGTCCTAAAGAGGTAGGCATTTTTCAGAGGTCTCAAGAAGGCCAGAAATACATGTGTGTGTGTGTGTGTGTGTGTGTGTGTGTGTGTGTGTGTGTGTGTGTGTGTGTGTGTGTGTGTGTGTGTGTGTGTGTGTGTGTGTTTGTTCTTGTATTTCTGCCCTTCTTGAGACATCCACAAGGAAAAGTAGCTTCCATATGAGGAGGTGTGAACAAGTGATGACATAAATCATGGTCCCAATACAGAAAACCATTGCATCTAATAGAGAATGTCTCATTTGCACCCCTGGTGGTGAAATCTATCAAAATGAGGGTGGTCCCAAAAAGGAGGGATTTTTCAAATTCAGTCTGTCTATCTGTGTTGGCCCTGTGATGAGGTGGCGACTTGTCCAGGGTGTACCCCGCCTTCCGCCCATGTGCAGTTGAGATAGGCTCCAGCACCCCCCGCGACCCCAAAAGGGACAAGCGGTAGAAAATGGATGGATGGATGGGTTTTAAATGCGTCCCCCCTCTGGTCAACATATGTAATAACAAGTGTGTGTAAGAAATTGAAATGCGCCCCCTTTGGCCAAAATTCATTTAAAAAAAAAATATATATATATATATATATATATATATATAGAGACCTACTGTAATAACTTGAAGTAAATAATGAAGATTAAAAACCAATTACAAACAAAAAACAAAAAGAAATTAACTAAAAGCAGTCTTTTTCTCACAATGTGTCGACTTTTTTCTTATAAAATTGGGGACAATTTCTCATATTCTTTCTGTTTCTGTAACATTGCAATATTTTCTCTTAAAAGTATTACTTTTCCATGTCAAATTATTACTTTCTAATGCAAAATGGTGACATTTGTCATGTAAAATTCTGACTTGTATCCCAATATTGCCAATTTTTTTGTTGTTCTTGTAAAATAGTGAAATTTTTTTAGTAAAATGACAAGCGGTTGAAAATGGATGGATGGATAATAATATTGCCAAAATGTTACAGTTTTCTTATAAAATTGTGACTTTTGTCGAGTAAAATTACGACTCTTTTCGTAAAATTGCCAACATTCTAAGCTTTTCTTGTAAAATTCCAACTTTTATCATAATATGGCACAAATGTTCAGTTTTTCTTGTAAAATTTGGACTTGCGTTGAGTAAAATTACAACTTTTATTATAACACTGCCAAAATTCTACGTTTTTCTTGTGAAATTGTGACCTTTTTCTTGTGAAATTCCAACTCATTTTTCACAACAAGTTTTTTTTATATTTGCATAGTATGTATATATTATTAATGTTGTAAATACACATCTTTATATATCTAGAAAGGCTGGTTCTAAAGAGGTAGGCATTTTTCAGAGGTCTCAAGAAGGCCAGAAATACATGTGTGTGTGTGTGTGTGTGTGTGTGTGTGTGTGTGTGTGTGTGTGTGTGTGTGTGTGTGTGTGTGTGTGTGTGTGTGTGTGCGCGTGTGTGTGTGTGTGTGTGTGTGTGTGTGTGTGTGTGTGTGTGTGTGTGTGTGCTGTGCCTGTGTATGGGCTGCAAGAGACGCCGGCGTCCTCCATGTGGTCACAGTTGTGCTGCTCCCAGTCGCCGTGGGGACACTGATCCAGGAACAGCTCGTTTCCTGTGCAGCGCACAGCGTCCAGCATAATGGGACCAGCACCCTGACCAAAGTGGGCCCAAGACCAGGCCTTGGCCACACCACTGCCACACACACACATACACATTTCATTCTATTTTGGCTTCATTTCTTTGGACAATATTAGCGTGTGGTCTCTACCTGTAGCCCAGCTGTCTGCACACCACCTCCGCGTCTCTGTCGTCCCATTGGTCGTCGCACACGGAGCCCCACCTCCCGCTGTGGAAGACCTCCACGCGACCCTCGAAGTCTTCCTCGCCTCCGACCAGTCGCAGTGGAGGTCCGCTGCCTGACCGGGGGCCAAATGTCACATGTCGCCTTCTTTTTATGTCACATTTTAGGATTGTGACCTTTTTCTCATACTTTGACACACAAATTAGAGCTGAGAAACAAACAAACAAACAGCAAAGGCAACCTACAGTCTGCAACTAAAAACCCGAAAGAAAATGAAGGGTCTTTGGTGAATCAGAATATTTGATCTTCAAATAACTTAATACACATTTTCTCCATTAAACCTTGCGTACGTTTACGTCTTCAGTGAACATTGTTGTGCTAACGACATGTAGCATTCTTTGTAAACAACGAATAAACCTTATTTAAATGAACTTAGTCTAATAGTTTAATATTCGATGAACACAGAGTATATTTTAGAGGTGTGAATCTTTGGGCATCTAACGATTCCATCAGATTCCGATTCCTGGGGTGTCTTCAGTGAACGTTTTTTTGTGCTAACACATATGTAGCATTTTTTGTAAACAGCGAATAAACCTTATTCAAAGAAACTTAGCCTAATCGTTTAATATCCGGTGAACACAGAGTATATTTTAGGGGTGTGAATCTTTGGGCATCTAAGGATTCGATCCGGTTCCGATTCCGATTGCTGGGGTGTCTTCAGTTACCATTTTTGTGCTAACAAATTTAGCATTTTTTGTAAACATTGAATAAACCTTATTCAAATAAACTTAGCTTAATCATTTAATATTCCATGAACACAGAGTACATTTTAGAGGTGTAAATCTTTGGGCATCTAAGGATTCGATCCGGTTGCGATTCCGATTCCTGGGGTGTCTTCAGTTACCGTTTTTGTGATAACACATTTACTATTTTTTGTAAACAGCAAATAAACTTAGCTTAATCATTTAATATTCGATGAACACAGAGTACATTTTAGGGGTGTGAATCTTTGGGCATCTAACGATTCGATCCGATTCCGATTCCTGGGGGGTTTTCAGTGAACGTTTTTGTGCTAACACATATCATGTAGCATTTTTCGTAAATAGCGCATAAACCTTATCAAATAAACTTGGCTTAATCGTTTAATATTCGATGAACACAGAGTACATTTTAGAGGTGTGAAGCTTTTGGGCATCTAACGATTCCATCCAATTCCGAATCCTGGGGTGTCTTCAGTGAACGTTTTTGTGCTAACAGCATGTAGCATTCTTTGTAAACAACGAATAAACCTTATTTAAATTAACTTAGCCTAATCGTTTAATATTCGATAGACACAGAGTATATTTTAGGGGTGTGAATCTTTGGGCATCTAACGATTCCATCAGATTCCGATTCCTGGGGTGTCTTCAGTGAACCTTTTCGTGCTAACAACATGTAGCATTTTTCGTAAACAGAGAATAAACCTTGTTTAAATAAACTAAGCCTAATCATTTAATATTCGATGGACACGGTACATTTTAGAGGTATGAATCTTTGGGCATCTAACGATTCGATCCGATTCCGATTCCCGGGGTGTCTTTAGTGAACGTTTTTGTGCTAACAACATGTAGCATTTTTCGTAAACAGAGAATAAACCTTGTTTAAATCAACTAAGCCTAATCATTTAAGATTCGATGAACACAGAGCACATTTTAGAGGTGTGAATCTCTGGGCATCTAACGATTTGATCCGATTCCGATTCCTGGGGTGTCTTCAGTTACCGTTTTTGTGCTAACACATTTAGCATTTTTTGTAAACAGCGAATAAACCTTATTCAAATTAACTTAACCTAATCGATTAATATTCGATGGACACGGTACATTTTAGAGGTATGAATCTTTGGGCATCTAACGATTCGATCCGATTCCGATTCCGATTCCTGAGGTGTCTTTAGTGAACGTTTTTGTGCTAACAACATGTAGCATTTTTCGTAAACAGAGAATAAACCTTGTTTAAATAAACTAAGCCTAATCATTTAATATTCGATGGACACGGTACATTTTAGAGGTATGAATCTTTGGGCATCTAACGATTCGATCCGATTCCGATTCCTGGGGTGTCTTTAGTGAACGTTTTTGTGCTAACAACATGTAGCATTTTTCGTAAACAGAGAATAAACCTTGTTTAAATCAACTAAGCCTAATCATTTAAGATTCGATGAACACAGAGCACATTTTAGAGGTGTGAATCTCTGGGCATCTAACGATTTGATCCGATTCCGATTCCTGGGGTGTCTTCAGTTACCGTTTTTGTGCTAACACATTTAGCATTTTTTGTAAACAGCGAATAAACCTTATTCAAATAAACTTAGCCTAATCACTTAATATTCGATAAACACAGAGTACATTTTAGAGGTGTGAATCTTTGGGCACTTAACGATTCGATCTGATTCCGATTCCTGGGGTGGCAATTCGATTCAGAATAGATTCTTGATTAAACACGATTGTCGAGTCATTGTATTATTTGGTGTAGTAATTATAATGAAACTTTTTCAAAACAGGTTGCAAGTTAGAAAAAAGTTTTTTCTGGTTGCATGGAGATGACCTAAAAACGTATCATTAAAAATGGATTCTTAGAAAAATATATAAAATTCAAAATAATGAATTATTTTAAATTTGGGATGAATAAAAATCATGATACACTTTTTGTGCACCCCTAGTACATTTTCCTAATTATCAAAGACCAATTTCCAGTCAACCTAACATGCGTTTTTGTAATGATTTCTCCGATAAACCGAGCGTACCTTTTCGTAATCTATGAAGACCATTTAAAGTCGAACCTAACAAATTTTGTTTTTCGTAAATATACAAATATGATATCGTAAACATCAAAGAGTGAACGTCATGTATGTTTTCGTAATCCCTTTTGTAATCATTTGGACTCCTCAATTAACCAAACGTACGATTTATTGAAACGTCAAAATCAACTAGGAGCTCAATGTTGCTGTCACAGTACCTAACTTATGTGTTTTCCTAACAATCTAAGAGTTGAACCAAACCATTGTGTTGTCAAATATACAAATGTTTTTTCGTAAACATAACGTACATTTTCGTGATCTATGAAGACCATTTGCGCTGGTTTACTAACCTAACTTCCATTTCCGTTAACATCACTATTAATTAATGATTTAACGTGGTTTTCTACACCAAAATTCATCTATTTATTAAACTACTTCAACTTCTTCTTCTTTTCCAGTTTAACGAAACAATGGTTTTCGTAAATATCCAAATCAGTCCTAAATGAACCTAATAGACGTGATTTCGTAAACAGCAAAGACAATTTAGCCTTCAACGTGCTTTACGCACATGTTTGCGTAATCATTAAAGAAAGTTTAACCGAACAATTTTTTCCGTAAATACGCAGTTGTGTTTACGTAACATCCAAATCAAGTAAGAATTCGTAATGATCCTAATTGAAGTAATTTCAATAAACAGCGGGGAAAAAATGTTCCTTTAGCCTTTAATGTGACTTATGCACAAGTTTACATATTCCTTGAAGAAAGTTTAAACTCTTCAAGGTCAGAAAACTCGATTTAAATACTGTTTATAGACTCATTTTTTGTGATGTCAAGGTTTACTATGTATTTCTATGCATCATGCGATATTTAGTTACACCAGCAGAGGGCGCTTGGTGCCTTTGGTATCAGTAGCTGGCACTGTAGAAGAAGTCTGTCAGTACGTGATATGAGAAAAAGCAGATGCATCAAGCTCCGGTTGTAATGCTGTTTTAATTGTTTTGCAGGTAAGCTGGTTTATATATAATTTATAATGTATAATTTATTCTGCACCTTTTAGAGTAAGCAATGTTAAGCTAAGGTCTGTTTTTTTAATTTTATGAGTTAAAAACGAGTCACATTCACGGTTATTTTCTAAGATGGCGGACGTTGGTACCGACGGTAACCACGGTGACGAAGCAAAATACAGTTAGCTTTAGTTTAAGGGTAAGTTCACGACATAAATCCTCAGAAATACTTGATAATAGGGTGTTACAATGCCATTTATGTTTACAAGGACATGCTAAACGAACTTTTGAGTGTTGTATTGATCATAAGGCAGATGTACAGTCGCACATAGGACAGTAGGTTGAGTACAAGTAATGATAAAATGACATAAGAGATAAATACAATCCATAGATTATTAAACAGTGATTAAAAACATGATTCAAAGGTAGATAAAAACAGTAAAAAGGGTTTTTGTGTATTTATATGTATCATACTTGCCAACCTTCAGACCTCCGAATTCGGGAGATGGGGGGTGTTGTGGTGGGCGGGGCCGGGGGGCGGGGTTAAGGGCGGAGGAGTATATTTATAGCTAGAAATTCTTGACTTTCAGTGAATTCTAGCTATATATATATATATATATATGTGACCTGTGCTGGCAAAATGAGTCACAATGAGGACATTTTAAAAACTGAGTTATTGTTATTTACACATTCTCCATCTACCTTCAAAATGATATATGGTTTGTTGGAATTGGACAGAAAATGACCGAGTTACATCCGATTGAAGTCGACCAAGTTTGAGGGTCCGTTTTGAGAAAAACCAGCTTAAAGTTTACTGTTCCAGAACAGAATGTTCCAAAACAAAACTCCATAGCAACCATACCTTAAAAGTCCTTGTAGCAAACACCAAAATTGGTACAATTAAAGTCAAATCCCATGTCTAAAGGAAAAATATATATTCAACTCTATTGAAAACGGTTATGTACAAAAATGTCAACACTGTTATGTCACAGTTTTTTTGTTCACTGGTCAGTTTGTCAGCTGGTCAGCTGTCCGTAATATTCCTGACCAGCAGCACTAAGAAGATTCGCCGACTGCAGTGAATTTAGCGCACTTGCAACCGCCTGTGTACCCTCTCCACCTTCTAAATCCATTACGGAATGTAAAACGGTCTAACTTATCCACAAAAATAATAATTAAATGTTCGAAAATCACCTTTTTTCACCAAATATTCCGCTCGAATTACTGTGTGTTGTTTTTCATCAGGGCGCTGCCATGATACCGCAATGCACCGCGCGGGGTGATTCAACCAATGAGGGTACGCCTCACAGTGACCGCTTAGCAACAAGCCGGATTTGTTTACGTCGGGACAGGTTTAAAAACTCGAATTATATTGGTTCAGAATGGCGTCATCGGGAATTCCATGCTCATTTTTAGAAAGTACGTAAACTTGGCGTCACAATGATACCAAATATGGCTAGGGGGATTCCCCCTTATTGCCGCGAGTGAGCGTTGAAAACACTTGATTTTCTCAAGGAATTTTAACACAAAGGACTAATTTCTGAAGACATAACTCGTACAAAACCTTCAAATAAAGGTGATTTAAGATGTTTTCTTGCTATTTCGATGATTGGGATCGCTAGATTGTGGCTTTATGGACTCATTTTTGTGAAAATCTCAATTTCAACCAAGATAAAAAAAATTCACTTATTTGCCTGTAGGTCAAAATTAGCCTGTGCGTATTCCGACTCATTTTGCCAGCATGGGTCACATATTATATATATATATATATATATATATATATATATATATATATATATATATATATATATATATATATATATATATATATATATATATATATATATATATATATATATATATATATATAAATAAAAGAAATACTTGAATTTCAGTGTTCATTTATTTACACATATACACACACATAACACTCCTCTACTCATTGTTGTATTTGAAAGTGCAATGCTTTGCAGCCAGCAGCACAGCCTTTGAAGGAGCATAGGTATGGGCAGCATCTGTGACATTTAATTCATAGGAGAGGAGTGACTTTATGGTTGAATTGTCCATCCTCGTTCTATTCTCTGTCACTCGTCGTCGCCATGACTGTCTCTTCTTCGTTCTTCTGCTTCGTCTCCTTCTTGTTGTGTGCGCAGTTGTGCACTCTCCAAAAGCCGTAGATAACATCCGCTACACCTCCCTGATACCGAAGTACATGTCAAACTACTTCCTTAACGTAAATGACCGCCATAACCACAACACCGGGGGGAGCTCCACTAACCACGTTAAACCCAGATTCCGATCTAACAAAGGTCTTCACTCATTCTCTTTCTATGCCACATCAATGTGGAATGCGCTACCAACAGGTGTAAAAGAAAGGGCATCTCTATCCTCCTTCAAAACCGCAATAAAAGTTCACCTCCAGGCAGCTACAACCCTAAACTAACACCCTCCCCGGATTGTTAATAATCAAATGTAAACAATCAAATGCAGATACATTTTCTTATGCCTTCTGAGCTCTCTCTCGCTCTCTCTCTCTCTCTCTCTCTCTCTCTCTCTCTCTCTCTCTCTCTCTCTCTCTCTCTCTCTCTCTCTCTCTCTCTCTGTCTGTCTCTCTGTCTCTACCTACCAGGTCAGACCTACACTGTTCCAATATCCATTTCTCTGTTCTCAATTGTTGATGACTGATGATAACAACCGAACCTACCCCCTCCACACCCCGGATTGTAAATAATTCAATGTGATTATCTTGTGTGATGACTGTATTATGACGATAGTATATATCTGATAGTATATATCTCTATCATGAATCAATTTAAGTTGACCCCGACTTAAACAAGTTGAAAAACTTATTCGGGTGTTACCATTTAGTGGTCAATTGTACGGAATATGTACTTCACTGTGCAACCTACTAATAAAAGTCTCAGTCAATCAATCAATCAAATGTTATGATGTGACTGGGCCGGCACGCTGTTTATATGGAGGAAAAGCGAACGTGACGACAGGTTGTCCTCACTCAGGTCCGCATGGACCTGGAGGGGGCGTGCCTGTTGTCCGGCTGGAATTCGGGAGAAATTCGGGAGAATGGTTGTCCCGGGAGATTTTTGGGAGAGGCACTGAAATTCGGGAGTCTCCCGGAAAATTCGGGAGGGTTGGCAAGTATGATATGTATGTGTATGTATGTATATATATATATATATATATATATATATATATATATATATATATATATATATATATATATTTTTTTTTTTGAATATTTGTAAAATTGTTCAACTCCAGACCATACATGCCAACCCTTCTGAATTTTCCGGGAGACTCCCGAATTTCAGTGCCTCTCCCAAAAATCTCCCGGGACAACCATTCTCCCGAATTTCTCCAGATTTCCAGCCGGACTTAAGGCACGCCCCCTCCAGGTCCGTGCGGACCTGAGTGAGGACAGCCTGTCGTCACGTCCGCTTGGCCAACCAAAAAGTAACCACAGAACACTAGTGTTCTGTGGTTACTTTTTGGTTGGCCAAAGGTTTACGTTTTATTGCGCACCCAGACGGCAAGTGTGGGAGTCGGTTCTGAAGTATGAAGTAAAGAGACGTAACTTTGTCACCTCGCCTGGTTATGGACTCCAACCCAGAATATTACACTGCCCATACCTATGCTCCTTCAAAGGCTGTGCTGCTGGCTGCAAAGCATTGTACTTTCAAATACAACAATGAGTAGAGGAGTGTTATGTGTGTGTATATGTGTAAATAAATGAACACTGAAATTCAAGTATTTATTTTATTTATATGTATATATATATATATATAATTTTTTTTTTAAATATATATATATATATAGCTAGAATTCACTGAAAGTCAAGTATTTATTTTATATATATATCAGAATCAGAATAGTTTTATACTGTATATATATATATATTAGGGCTGCAACAACTAATCGATTAAAATCGATTATAAAAATAGTTGCCAATTAATTTAGTCATCGATTCGTTGGATCTATGCTATGCGCATGCGCAGAGGCTTTTTTTAAACATTTTTTTTATTTTATTTATTTATTTATTTTTTTAAAAAATAAACCTTTATTTATAAACTGCAACATGTACAAACAGCTGAGAAACAATAATCAAAATAAGTATGGTGCCAGTATGCTGGGTTTTTTCAATAAAATACTGGAAAGGACAGAAATGTAGTTTGTCTCTTTTATCCGATTATTAATCGATTAATCGAAGTAATAATCGACAGATTAATCGGTTATCAAATTAATCGTTAGTTGCAGCCCTAATATATATATATAAGAAATACTTAAATTTCAGTGAATTCTAGCTATATATACATATATATATATATATATATATATATATATATATATATATATATATATATATATATATATATATATATATATATATATATATATATATATATATATAGCTAGAATTCTCTGAAAGTCAAGTATTTATTTTATATATATATATATATATATATATATATATATATATATATATATATATATATATATATATATATATATATATATATATATATATATATATATATATATATATAAAGAAATACTTAAATTTCAGTGAATTCTAGCTATAAATGTACTCCCCCCCCCTTAACCCCGCCCCCCGGCCCCGGACATCACCGGAGGCCTAGGTGGGAAACGCACGGCCCGCCACTGAAGTAAGAATTCGTAATGATCCTAACATACGTGATTTAGTGAAGATAATTTAGCCTTCAATGCGCCTAATTTTCATGTTTTTGCGTAACTATCGAATAAAGTATTTTGAAGTACAGACGTTATTTCGTAGACATCGACAACATTTTCGTAAACACCAATAGCAACTTTCCATTTTCGGAATTTTTACGACAATTTCAAGTCTTCTATGAACATTTTCCTTCACATAATTGTGTGTCGGTCTCAGGTGAGTGGAGAACGTTGCTGACCTTCGGGAGGCGCGCAGAGCACCGTCGCCTCGTTTCCATGGTTACAGTCTCCCGTGACAAATGTCTTGCTCTTGCACGCGCTCAGGCTCTTCTCGTCGCCACGGCAACCCAGGCGCTCAAAGTGGTAGAGGCCGGAGCCCGAGCCGAACTGGGAGTGCTGCAGCGCCGTGCCGATGTCGCTGTCCGGGAGACACCCAACCCCGGTGAGAACATCCAATCGCATCGCGTACGCCAGCAGTGGCTCCGCCTACCTCAACCCCAGCTGCCTGCAGATGACGCTGGCGTCTCTGTCGGACCAGTGAGAGTCGCACACCGCCCCCCACTGGCCGTTCAGGTAGACTTCCACCCGCCCGCTGCTGGACGACGAGCCGCCCACCAGCCGAGCCGCGCCTGAAGGTCAGAAAACCAGAAGGTAAGTTAGCCTGGTAGGTGTAAGGTGCTATCATGTAAAAGCCAATAAACGCTGATTAATCATTGGAAACATCGTAGAATCTCACGGTATCGCCCCCTGGTGGCCGTAAGCAACATGACTCGGAGCAAAATGAATTAACTTCCAGTAAGTGCTATGATCATCTGTGGACATTTTGAAGTGCCACCTCATTTTCATTGTTAAAAAAGTTGCGAAATTATCACTTTTTTAATAGCAATCGTGTTTATTTACGTTTTCTTAGTGCACAGTATACTTTTACAGTATAAAAATACACTTTTTTAATGTAAAAAAGTTAGATTTTATTTTATTATACAACCTCTTAAGGCCCAAGCTGTTTGTTTAAATGCTTTTTTTTATTTATCTTTGCTATTTGGGCTTATTGGACCCTAAATAGAATAAAAACTAAGAATCATCTTTTGATATGATGTACTTAGTCCATAAGTACACAAACGTGTACTTCATGTTTAATGACATGCTAATTCTTATTTGTACACTTTTTTTTCTCCAAATTCCATTGTATGTTGTACTCTTCTGACACCACCAGATGGCAGTATAGGTGTCCACATAAGTGGCCGTAAGACCCCAATTCAGAAGTGTGCACAATTTTGGAAATAAGAGCTAAAAGGTGCTGTCCACGCATGTGGCCACTAAATTTAGAGGTTGAATTTAGTTTCATCAAAAAAGGTAAAGTGAAACGCTACTAGGTATGAAGGTTCATTTTTATATTATCATGAAAGCTTTTTATTGACACAGAATTTATGTAATTGATTTTTTGCATTTGAATTAATTAATACATTTTTTTATTGTTTTTATTTTTTAACATCAAATCCATCCATCCATCCATTTGAAGCGATCGATCCTGTCTCCGAAGCAGCCAATGAGGTGCTTAGTTTACCAGAAGTGAGTCTTGACTTTTGAAGCAACAAATATTTCTGCACTGAATTTTTTTTGCACTGAATTTTTACACACAGAATTTTAAAACATTGTATTTTCACATGCGGAACTTTTAAAAACACATTGGAAACATCGTATACTCTCACGGTATCGCCCCCTAAAAAAAGTTGCAATATTATCTTTTTTTTATTAACAATTGTGTTTATTCACGTTTTCTTAGTGCACAGTATACTTTTACAGTATAAAAATACACTTTTTTCAAGTAAAAAAGTTAGATTTTATTTTATTATATTTAAATTTAGTTTAATCAAAAAAGATCAAGTGAAAGGTATGAAGGTTAATTTTTATATTATCATAAAAAGCTTTTTTTTTTTACACTGAACTTATGTAATTGATTTTTTGCAATTTGAATTTTGTGAACTTAATTTTACCAATTGTAGGTACTTTTGTGTGTTAATAAATATTAATTATTTTCTGATAATAAAATCAAATGTTTTATTGCAACATTTTAAAATGAGCTGATAATTATACACTTTTTTATGTTTAAAAATTTTGATTTTATTTTTTTATACCTAAATTGAGTTTTATCAAAAAAGGTAAAGAGGGAACACTGCTAGGTATGAAGGTTAATTTGTATATTATCATAAAAAGCTTTTTTTTGACACTGAACTTATGTAACTGATTTTTTGCATTTGAATTTTGTGAACTTGATTTTTTTTATTTTTTTTAACCTCAAATCATGCTGACAATTTCCTTGAATCAAAATTGGTGTTTTAAAATTGAGTCTGTAAAAATGATGAAAATTCAATGAAAATTCAGAAATAGGAAAAGGAACACAAGATTATATTTTGGGGGTCTTTCTAAAATGTTGTCTTACATGTTATGAGGCTCAACTTATCCGTGTGTGTATACATGCTTGCGTCTCCGCCGCCGCCCACAGAGACAAATCGAGTGGATAACTGACAGGAGGGTTCACTTCGCTTACTTTGTTCCGCTACCAAAAAAATTAATGAAATGCCGCCAATGCAAAAAAGGGAACCCTCTTGCAGCCTGTTTGAAAGCGACAAATGAACCAAAAAAAAATGACGATACCAGGTCCAATTTTAGGTACTTTTGTGTGATAATAAATATGAATTGTTTTCTGATAATAAAATCAAATGTTTTATTGCAACATTTTAAAATGAGCCGATAATTATACACTTTTTTTATGTTTAAAAGTTAGATTTTATTTTTTTATACCTAAATTAAGTTTAATCAAAAAAGGTAAAGAGGTAACACTGCTAGGTATGAAGGTTCATTTGTATATTATCATAAAAAGTTGTTGTTTTTTGACACTAAACTCATGTAACTGATTTTTTGCATTTGAATTTTGTGAACTTAATTTTTTTTACATTTTATTTTTTTATACCTAAATTCACCAGAAGTGAGTCTTGACTTTTGAAACAACAAATATTTCTGCACATAATTTTTTACGCTGAATTTTTTTTGCACTGAATTTTGACACACTGAATATTAAAACACTGTATTTTCACAAGCGGAACTTTTAAACCCACATGGGAAACATCGTAGAATATCACGGTATCGCCCCCTAGTGGCCGTAAGCAACATGACTCGGAGCAAGTAAGAAAAGTTACAGTACTTTATCGATACATATTATTTCCAGGCTTTCGAGGGGCCAAATAAAATGAAGTGGCGGGCCACAACTGGCCCCCCAGGCCTTGAGTTTGACACCTGTGCTTTATAGGCTTAATAGAGAGAATCCCATTACCTCCATATGTCAGCTGACTTTTACTAACATTTATTTACGATTTAGAATGCATTAAAAAAAAAAAAAAAACATCTGTTCTTGTCTGACATAAGGATTGTGAATGATAGACAAAAAAAAAAAAAGTGCAGTTCCCAGTCGGCCTTCATCAAAATGGTGTTTGTTGTTTTTAATATTACTTTTTATATATTTTTATGAGGATTGTAGAGCAAAGAAAAAGTAACAAACTGCTTTGTAAAGAGAAATTAAGTTGTTAATTGCCTAATTCAACCACTTGAGGGCAGCAGACACGCTTAATCCTCTCTTAGCCGCATTGAAAGATGCACTATATTGCCAAAAGTATTTGGCCACCCATCCAAATGATGAGAATCAGGTGTCCTAACTACTTGGCCCGGTGTATCAAATCAAGCACTTAGGCATGGAGACTGTTTCTACAAACATTTGGACCGCTCTCAGTGATTTCCAGCGTGGAACTGTCACAGGATGCCACCTGTGCAACAAATCCAGTCGTGAAATTTCCTCCCTCCTAAATGTTCCAAAGTCAACTGTCGGCTTTACTATAAGAAAATGGAAGAGTTTGGGAACAACAGCAACTCAGCCACCAAGTGGTAGGCCACGTAAACTGGGGTTGGCCCCTTAGTTCCAGTGAAAGCAACTTTGAATGCTCCTGGATACCAAAACATTTTGGACAAGTCCATGCTCCCAATCGGTAGGTCGTGAGTTCAAACCCCCGGCCGAGTCATACCAAAGACTATAAAAATGGGACCCATTACCTCCCTGCTTGGCACTCAGCATCAAGGGTTGGAATTGGGGGGTTAAATCACTAAAAATGATTCCCGGGCGCAGCCACCGCTGCTGCTCACTGCTCCCCTCACCTCCAAGAGGGTGAACAAGGGGACGGGTCAAATGCAGAGGACAAATTTCACCACACCTAGTGTGTGTGTGACAATCATTGGTACTTTAACTTGATAACATAACTGCACAAAGCAAGGTCCATAAAGACATGGATGACAGAGTCTGGTGTGGATGAACTTGACTGGCCTGCACAGAGTCCTGACCTGAACCCGATAGAACACCTTTGGGGTGAATTTAGAACAGAGACTGAGAGCCAACATCAGTGTGTGACCTCACCAATGCGCTTTTGGAAGAATGGTGGGAAATTCCTACAAACACACTCCGCCTTCGCAGAAGAGTTGAAGCTGTAATGGCTTCAAAAGGTGGAGCGACATCATACACTATATTGCCAAAAGTATTTGGCCACCTGCCTTTACTCACATATGAACTTGAAGTGCCATCCCATTCCTAGCCCATGGGGTTCAATATGACGTGGGTCCACCTTTTGCAGCTATTACAGCTTCAACTCTTCCGGGAAGGCTGTCCACAAGGTTGCAGAGTGTGTTTATAGGAATTTTCCACCGTTCTTCCAAAAGCGCATTGGTGAGGTCACACACTGATGTTGGTCGGGAAGGCCTGGCTATGAGTCTCCGTTCTAAATTCAACCCAAAGGTGTTCTATCGGGTTCAGGTCAGGACTCTGTGCAGGCCAGTCAAGTTCATCCACACCAGACTCTGTCATCCATGTCTTTATGGACCTTGCTTTGTGCACTGGTGCACAGTCATGTTGGAAGAGGAAGGGGCCCACATGGTTGGGAGCATGGAATTGTCCAAAATGTTTTGGTATGCTGGAGCATTCAAAGTTCCTTTCACTGGAACTAAGGGGCCAAGCCCAACTCCTGAAAAACAACCCCAAACCATAATTCCTCCTCCACCAAATTTCACCAAATGTACTGTTCCCCTGGCAACCTCCAAAGCCAGACTGGTCCATCAGATTGCCAGATGGAAAAGTGTGATTCATTACTCCAGAGAAGGCAACTTAGATGCAGCTGCTCGGCCATGGAAACCCATGCCATGAAGCTCTCTGCGTACTGCACGTGGGCTAATTGGAAGGTCACATGAAGTTTGGACCTCTGTAGCGACCGACTGTGCAGAAAGTCTTTGCACTACAGTGTTTCCCATAAACTGCCAAGATGCCTGTGGCGGTGGGGGCGTGGCTATGGGCGTGGCCACCATGACATTGAGTAATTTGCATAATTTACTACAATGATATGATTTTCTCTAAAAAGGCTCAAAAAATGTATACTTACTAATTAATAATAACAGTTTTGTTTTAAACGTCCATCCATTCATTTTACAATATAATTACAACACTTTATGTACATATTTATATACAGATTTGAACAATAAGTTATTCACTGAAATATGTTTATTAATTGTGGTTCTTACAAAAAATATATCTTATAAAATATAAAAGCTAAAATGTCTCTTAAAGCTCTGCCCCTTTAATTAGCGCATACTAAATAATTTAACTTTAGCCTACTACTACACCCATATTATTTACCAGCAACATAAAGTGAAACAGAGGCAGAGGTGTCCTGCCACAGTCAGTGACAAATAAACAGAAAACAGTAGTGGTCAAATACAAATAAGGCAACAAGAGAAGTATCCTACACTTCTCTTTTGTAAAGTAAATCTGAACAGCCTATATGGGCATCTACATCAACTATATGATTTGCCTGAGAAGCTAGACAGGACAAAAAAAAAATATATTTTTTTTTTATTTTTTATTTTTATTTGTGGCGGACGTAATTATTTCGTGGCGGGCCGCCACAAATAAATGAATGTGAGGGAAACACTGCACTATGCGCTACAGCCTCCGCTGACCCCTCTCGGTCAGTTTACGTGGCCTACCACTTGGTGGCTGAGTTGCTGTTGTTCCCAAACTCTTCACTTTTCTTATAATAAAGTTGACTTTAGAATGTTTAGGAGCGAGGACATTTCACGACTGGACTTGTTGCACGGGTGGCATCCACGCTGGAAATCACTGAGAGCGGCCCATTCTTTCACAGAAACAGTCTCCATGCCTAAGTGCTTGATTTGATACACCGGGCCAAGTGATTAGGACACCTGGTTCTCATCATTTGGATGGGTGGCCAAATACTTTTGGCAATATGGTGTACTTTGAAGGTGAAAAACATTCCCCTTTCTGTTGCTTTTGATTTTATCAGGACGATTGGAAAAACAACTTTGAAGTCTGCAAAACTGTGGATTTGGAGCGCATCAGTCAGCATGTGGGCTGTGGTTCCGGACGGCTTATTAGTGGGTTTCACACGGGCAAATTAAATCGCTTTTCCATCTGGGGATGTAATTAGAAGTGATCTGGCGAGTCCTGATAAGACTCGAAGCAAACCGTCTCCCCCCCTTGGTGCTCCTACCCTGGTGGCAGTCGCAGTAGGCCCAGCCGATGGCCCCCGAGTTCTGCCGAAAGAAGCACCACGGGTTGGACTCGCGATCCGGGTTCCGGCAGTAGCTGTGGTCTCCCAGCCCCCGGCCCGGGTACTGCACCACGTAGTCCGGGAACTCGGTCCACTTGAGGCACGGCACGCCCGAGTCCGTCTGGGACACGGTGCCATTGTAGTAGCCCAGCTCGGTGAAGCCCTCGGAGCAGGACAGGGGGACTGGCAGGGGACGGAACATAGTTGGATGACTTTAGAAAAAAGGACTTTGAAAAAGACATAAAGAACTGACACTCCCGAGTAATCCCCCATGAAGAGCGACACAGCGTGAGGCGGATGTGATGAGAAATTAGGGCATCAAGACGAGCAGAGCCGCTCAGACTGAAGACCATAAAAGCAAATAGATGCTGGTTTTATTTTCTAAATTCCTCCCAAGTGAGCTCGTAACAGCGACGCATAAAAGTTTTATTGTCTGCTCTTACTGCTTCCGTGGCTCAACTGAGTTTTTTCCTCCTGCCTGGCACAGTGCAAGACCTCTGTTGATTTTTAATGGACCTCAAACATCAAGTTAAAACCCTCCTTGACAAACTCTCAACCAATCATCTCCAAGATTGCAGCTATAGTTGTTTTATTCTAATATTATTATATTCTAATATTAGCTTGCTAGCTTTTTTTTGCTAATTTTGCAGGTATACTGCGTCAAATATTCTGTTACTTGACGAATGATACCTGTTAGCATGTTAATATTAGCATGTTAGCTTTTTTGCTAATTTTGCAGGCATACACCTTAACATCAAATATTTTGTTACTTGACAAATTATACCTGTTAGCACATTAATATTAGCATGTTAGCTTTTTTGCAAATTTTGCAGGTATACACCTCAGCGTGAAATATTTTGTTACTTGACAAATGATATCTGTTAGCACGTTAATTTTAGCATGGTGGCTTTTTTGCTAATTTTGCAGGCATAAACCTCAGCGTCAAATATTTTGTTACTTGACAAATTATACCTGTTAGCACATTAATATTAGCATGTTAGCTTTTTTGCTAATTTTGCAGGTATACACCTCAGCGTCAAATATTTTGTTACTTGACGATGATACCTGTTAGCACGTTAATATTAGCATGCTGGCTTTTTTGCTAATTTTGCAGGTATACACCTCAGCGTGAAATATTTTGTTACTTGACAAATTATATCTGTTAGCACGTTAATTTTAGCATGGTGGCTTTTTTGCTAATTTTGCAGGCATAAACCTCAGCGTCAAATATTTTGTTACTTGACGAATGATATCTGTTAGCACGTTAATATTAGCATGTTAGCTTTTTTGCAAATTTTGCGGGTATACACCTCAGCGTCAAAAATTTTGTTACTTGACGAATGATACCTGTTAGCACGTTATTTTAGCATGTTATCTTTTTTGCTAATTTTGCAGGTATACACTTTACGTCAAATATTTTGTTACTTGACGAATGATACCTGTTAGCACGTTAATATTAGCATGTTAGCTTTTTTGCTAATTTTCGCAGATATACACCTCAGCGTCAAATATTTTGTTACTTGACAAATGATACCTGTTAGCATGTTAATATTAGCATGCTCGCTTTTTTGCAAATTTTGCAGGTATACACTTCAGCGTCAAACATTTTGTTACTTGACGAATGATATCTGTTAGCACGTTAATATTAGCATGTTAGCTTTTTTGCAAATTTTGCGGGTATACACCTCAGCGTCAAATATTTTGTTACTTGACAAATTATATCTGTTAACACGTTAATATTAGCATGGTGGCTTTTTTGCTAATTTTGCAGGTATACACCTCAGCGTGAAATATTTTGTTACTTGACAAATTATATCTGTTAGCACGTTAATATTAGCATGGTGGCTTTTTTGCTAATTTTGCAGGCATAAACCTCAGCGTCAAATATTTTGTTACTTGACGAATGATACTTGTGAGCACATTAATATTAGCATGTTAGCTTTTTTTGCAAATTTTTCAGGTATACACTTCAGCGTCAAACATTTTGTTACTTGACGAATTATATCTGTTAGCACATTAATAATAGCATGTTAGCTTTTTTGCAAATTTTGCAGGTATACACCTCAGCGTCAAATATTTTGTTACTTGATGAATGATACCTGTTAGCACGTTAATATTAGCATATTAGCTTTTTTTGCAAATTTTGCAGGTATACACCTCAGCGTCAAACATTTTGTTACTTGACGAATGATACCTGTTAGCACGTTAATATTAGCATGTTAGCTTTTTTGCAAATTTTGCAGGTATACACCTCAGCGTCAAACATTTTGTTACTTGACGAATGATACCTGTTAGCACGTTAATATTAGCATGTTAGCTTTTTTGCTAATTTTGCAGGTATACACCTCAGCGTCAAATATTTTGTTACTGGACAAATGATATCTGTTAGCACGTTAATATTAGCATGTTATCTTTTTTGCTAATTTTGCAGGTATACACTTTACGTCAAATATTTTGTTACTTGACGAATGATACCTGTTAGCGCGTTAATATTAGCATGTTAGCTTTTTTGCAGGTATACACCTCAGCGTCAAATATTTTGTTACTTGACGAATGATACCTGTGAGCACGTTAATATTAGCATGGTAGCTTTTTTGCTAATTTTCGCAGGTATACACCTCAGCGTCAAACATTTTGTTACTTGACGAATGATACCTGTTAGCACGTTAATATTAGCATGTTAGCTTTTTTGCTAATTTTCTCAGATATACACCTCAGCGTCAAATATTTTGTTACCCGACAAATGATACCTGTTAGCGTGTTAATATTAGCATGCTTGCTTTTTTGCAAATTTTGCAGGTATACACTTTAGCGTCAAATATTTTGTTACTTGACGAATGATACCTGTTAGCACGTTAATATTAGCATGTTAGCTTTTTTGCAAATTTTGTAGGTATACACCTCAACGTCAAAAATGTTGTTACTTGACGAATGATACCTGTTAGCACGTTAATATTAGCATGTTAGCTTTTTTGCTAATTTTGCAGGCGTACTCCTCAGTGTCAAATATTTTGTTATTTTTATTATTTTATTATTATTTTATTATTATCAGCCAATATTCTGCAACACAAATACAACGTTGAAACAACATGCTTTTTGACGACGTTTATTTAATGTCAGGTCTTGACGTTGTTTTGACCATTGAAATTTGGTCATTTCCCAACCAACAAAGTGGATCCAACATAACACCAAAGTTGTCTCAATTTACAGATACAACTATTTTGCAACGTTGTTTCAAAGTCACTTTTAAAGGACATGTAGCGTATTTTTCGGACTATGAGGCGCACTTAAAATCCTTTAATTTTCTAAAAAATCGACAGTGCACCTTATAGTCCGTAAAATAAGCTAATGTATGCCGTACAGAATTTACGGCATAATTCCGGTTGTGCTTACTGACCTCGAAGCAATTTTATTTGGTACAATCTTGTAATGATAAGTGTGACCAGCAGATGGCAGTCACACATAAGAGATATGTGTAGACTGCAATATCATGGCAGTAAAACAACACCAAAACTTTAAATGTGTTTTCCATTTGTAAAAAAAATCATAATATAACCCCTTTAATGCGCCTTTTAGTCCGGTGCGCCCCATGGTCCGGAAAATACGGTGTGTATAATCAACGTTGTATCAATGTCTTGTGCTTGCTGGGCAGTGTTTATGTGTTTGTGATGAACACATACTTTCATGTCATTTAACAATGTTGTAGTAGGTTAGATATAACTATTGAATATGAATAAAATCAAGAGTAGGATTACTAATTCAGTGTTAATGTTTGAGTGGGCCCCGGGGCCCTCTGTAGTGGAAATGTTGGGCCTCGAGCTCAAAAAGGTAAAGAAGCCCTGGTTTAGCATATATTGATTGACCTACACTGTACTGGCTTTAGTATCTTTAATGTACAAAATGTTTCACCCTTCCATTTGATTTATGCGGCCCTCCCTGGAAAAAGTTTGGACACCCCTGCTTTAACCTTCCGGAGATTTGTCTGTGCAAGCTGCTAAACCAAACGGTGATTAATGGCAGCCGTCTTATCGCTTTGACACGCACACACACACACACACACACACACACGCACGCACGCACGCACGCACACACACACACACACACACACACATACACACACACACATTCTTGTATTTCTTACCTTCTTGAGACCTCTGAAAAATGCCTACTTCTATAGCACCACCCTTTCTAGATATATAAAGATGTGTATTTACAACATTAATAATATATACATACTATGCAAATATAAAAAAGCTTGTTGTGAAAAATGAGTTGGGATTTCACAAGAAAAAGGTCACAATTTCACAAGAAAAACTGTGAATGTTGGCAGTATTATAATAAAAGTCGTAATTTTACTCAACGCAAGTCAAAATTTTACAAGAAATACTGAACATTTGTGCAGTATTATGATAAAAGTTGGAACTTTACTCAATAACAGTCGCAATTTTACATTTTGGCAATTTTATGAAAGGAGTCGTAATTTTACTCGACAAAAGTCACAATGTTATAAGAAAACTTTCACATTTTGGCAATATTGTAATAATAATCAGAATTTTACTTGGCAAAGTTATGACAAAAGTCATAATTTTACTCGAAAAATGTCACTATTTTACAAGAACAACAAAAAAAAATGGCAATATCGTGATACAAGTCAGAATTTTACATGACGAATGTCACCATTTTGCATTAGAAAGTAATAATTTTACGAGAAAATATTGCAATATTACAGAAACAGAAAGAATATGAGAAATTGTTCCCAATTTTATAAGAAAAAAAGTCGACACATTGTGAGAAAAAGACTGCTTTTAGTTAATTTTTTTAGATTTTTTTTGTTTTTTTATTTACTTCAAATTATTACAGTATGTCTCTATATAGATATTTATTGTATTGTTTTTATTAATTTTGGCCAAAGGGGGCGCATTTCAATTTCTTACACACACTTGTTATTTCATATGGTGACCAGAGGGGGAGCACTTTTAAAGCGACACACAGTCAATTTGAAAAATCCCTCCTTTTTGGGACCACCCTCATTTTGATAGATTTCACCACCAGGGGTGCAAATGAGACATTCTCTATTAGATGCAATGGTTTTCCGTATTGGGACCATGATTTATGTCCTCACTTGATCACACCTCCTCATATGGAAGCTACTTTTCCTTATGTATGTCTCAAGAAGGGTAGAAATACAAGAACACACACACACACACACATTCTTGTATTTGTCACCTTCTTGAGACCTGATAAAAATGCCTACCTCTTTAAGACCACCCTTTCTAGATATATAAAGATGTGTATTTACAACATTAATAATATATACATACTATGCAAATATAAAAAAGCTTGTTGTGAAAAATGAGTTGGAATTTCACAAGAAAAAGGTCACAATTTCACAAGAAAAACTCGGAATTTTGATAGTATTATAATCAAAGTCGTAATTTTACTCAACGCAAGTAAAAATTTTACAAGAAAAAAACGAAACATTTGTGCAATATTATGATAAAAGTTGTACTCAATAACAGTCGCAATTTTACAAGAAAAGCTTACCATTTTGCAATTATGAAAAGAGTCGTAATTTTACTCAACAAAAGTCACAATTTTATAAGAAAACTTGCAAATTTTGGCCGTATTGTAATAATAATCCGAATTTTACTTGGCAAAATTATGACCAAAGTCATAATTTTACTCAAAAGATTTCACTATTTTACAAAATAACCAAAAAAATTGGCAATATCGTGATACAAGTCCGAATTTTATATGACAAATGTCACCATTTTGCATTAAAAAGTGATCATTTTACATGAAAAAGTAATACTTTTAAGATTTTGGCAATTTTATGAAAAAAGTCGTAATTTTACTCGACAAAAGTCACAATATTATAAGAAAACTTTCAAATGTTGGCAACATTGTAATAATAATCGGAATTTCACTTGGCAAAATTATGACCAAAGTCATACGTTTCCTCAAAAAATGTCACTATTTTACAAGAAAACTAAAAAATTGGCAATATCGTGATACAAGTCAGAATTTTACATGACAAATGTCACCATTTTGCGTTACAAAGTTTGAATTTTACATAGAAAAAAGTAATAATTTTACGAGAAAATATTGCAATATTACAGAAGCAGAAAGGATATGAGAAATTGTTCCCAATTTTTTGAGAAAAAAGTCGACACATTGTGAGAAAAAGACTGCTTTTAGTAAAAAAAAATGTTTTTTTTGTTTTTTTATTTACATAAAAATTGGCAATATTGTAATAAAAGTCAGAATTTTATATGACAAATGTCACCATTTTGCATTAAAAAGTGATAATTTTACATGAAAAAGTAATCATTTTAAGATTTTGGCAATTTTATGAAAAAAGTCGTAATTTTACTCCACAAAAGTTACAATTTTATAAGGAAACTTAAAAGTTTTGGCAATATTGTAATAACAATCAGAATTTTACTTGGCAAAATTATGACCAAAGTCATATTTTACTATAAAAATTTCACTATTTTACAAAAAAAAAAAAAATGGCAATATTGTGATAAAAGTAAGAATTTTATATGACAAATGTCACCATTTTGCATTAGAAAGTAATAATTTTACATAAAAAATTAATAATATTACGAGAAGATATTGCAATATTACAGAAACAGAAAGAATATCAGAATCAGAAATACTTTATTAATCCCCGAGGGGAAATTAAGATGAAAAATTGTTCCCAATTTTATAAGAAATTAGTCAGCACATTGTGAGAAAAAGACTGCTTTTAG
Source organism: Entelurus aequoreus (assembly GCF_033978785.1). Taxonomy (NCBI): domain Eukaryota; kingdom Metazoa; phylum Chordata; class Actinopteri; order Syngnathiformes; family Syngnathidae; genus Entelurus; species Entelurus aequoreus. Next base: position 68,774,041 of record NC_084738.1, on the reverse strand, counting down.
TGAAAAAAAATTGATTTTTTAGTTTTTTTATTTACTTCAGGTTATTACAGTATGTCTCTATATACACATTTAATACTAATTGGAATTGTACTATGACAAAAGTCATAATTTTACTCAAAAAATGTCACTATTTTACAAAAACAAAAATTGGCAATATTGTGATACAAGTCAGAATTTTTCATGACAAATGTCACCATTTTGCGTTAAAAAGCAATAATTTTACATTAAAAAAGTTGTAAATTTACGAGAAAATATTGCAATATTACAGAAGCAGAAAGAATATGAGAAATTGTTCCCAATTTTTAAAGAAAAAAGTCGACACATTGTGAGAAAAAGACTGCTTTTAGTTCATTTATTATTATTTTTTGGATGTTTTTCTTTTTTTTAATTTACTTCAAGTTATTACAGTATGTCTCTATTTACACATTTATTTTATTTTTTTAATTAATTTTGGCCAAAGGGGGCGCATTTCCATTTCTTACAATTTTATGAAAAGAGTCGTAATTTTACTCGACAAAAGTCACAATGTTATAAGAAAACTATCAAATTTTGGCAATATTGTAATAATAATCGGAATTTTACTTGGCAAAATGATGACAAAAGTCATAATTTTACTCGAAAAATGTCACTATTTTACAAGAACAACAAAAAAAAATGGCAATATCGTGATACAAGTCAGAATTTTACATGACGAATGTCACCATTTTGCATTAGAAAGTAATAATTTTACGAGAAAATATTGCAATATTACAGAAACAGAAAGAATATGAGAAATTGTTCCCAATTTTTTAAGAAAAAAGTCGTCACATTGTGAGAAAAAGACTGCTTTTAGTTAATTTTTTTTAGATTTTTTAGTTTTTTTATCTACTTCAAATTATTACAGTATGTCTCTATATACATATTTATTGTATTGTTTTTATTAATTTTGGCCAAAGGGGGCGCATTTCCATTTCTTACACACACTTGTTATTTCATATGTTGTCCAGAGTGGGGGGGGCAAGTTTAAAACCGAATTTTAAAAATACCTCCTTTTTGAGACCACCCTCATTTTGATAGATTTCACCACCAGGGGTGCAAATGAGACATTCTCTATTAGATGCAATGGTTTTCTGTATTGGGACCATGATTTATGTCATCACTTGTTCACACCTCCTCATATGGAAGCTACTTTTCCTTGTTGATGTCTCAAGAAGGGTAGAAATACAAGCGCACACACACACACACACTCAAACTCACTTTGTGGGGAGATAAGAGGAAGAGCAGAAAGTAGGCGAGCATCCATCCTGGATCAATAAACAATACAAAGTGCAGAGAAAGGGAAGAATGGCTGCTATTTGTTGTTGTAGTGCAGACAAGAGAGCGTGATTAGATTTAGCTCGTACAGCAGCTGCTACAAGAGTCGCCCATTAGGACTGTTTTCATATCACTCCGCTGTCTTCGTGTACGTCGTGAATAATTCATGCACGCCATAACAAAGTGGGGGACTTTTAAGTGACCCCCGTCCAATGTTAAAAATGGACTCCTCTTGCATATTTGATGTCACATTTGAATACTTGTACTAGTCAGTTACACAAAGCAGAAGCTAAACGCTCTTTATTACTTCCACCATAAGCTTATCTATTTGTTGTGGTCTGTTAGTTAGTTAGTTAGTTAGTTAGTTAGTTAGTTAGTTAGTTAGTTAGTTAGTTAGTTAGTTAGTTAGTTAGTTAGTTAGTTAGTTAGTTAGTTGGCCACATAGCTCAAAAAGCTATGGGCAGATTTTGATGAGAATTCAATGAAAATTCAGAAATAGGAAAAGGAACACATGATTCTACAAAACCCAAAAGCAGTGAAGTTGTCACGTTGTGTAAATGGTAAATAAAAGCAGAATACAATGATTTGCTAATCCTTTTCAACTTATATTCAATTGAACAGACTGCAAAGACAAGATATTTAACGTCCCAACTGGTAGACTTTGTTATTTTTTGCAAATACTAGCTCATTTGGAATTTCATGCCTGCGACACGTTTCAAAAAAAGCTGGCACGAGTGGCAAAAAAGACTGAGAAAGTTGAGGAACGCTCGTCGAACACTTATTTGGAACATCCCACAGGTGAACGGGCTAATTGGGAACAGGTGGGTGCCGTGATTGGGTATAAAAGCAGCTTCCGTGAAATGCTCAGTCATTCACAAACAAGGACGGGGCGAGGGTCACCACTTTGTCAACAAATGCGTGAGCAAATTTTTAGGGATGTCCGATAATATCGGCCGATAGTATCGGTCGATAAATGCGTTAAAATGTAATATCGGAAATTATCGGTATCGGTTTTTTTATTATCGGTATCGTTTTTTGTTTTTGTTTTTTTTTGTTTTTTTATTAAATCAACATAAAAAACACAAGATACACTTACAATTAATGCACCAACCCAAAAAACCTCCCTCCTCATTCACACAAAAGGGTTGTTTCTTTCTGTTATTAATATTCTGGTTCCTACATTATATATCAATATATATCAATACAGTCTGCAAGGGATACAGTCCGTAAGCACACATGATTGTGCGTGCTGCTGGTCCACTAATAGTACTAACCTTTAACAGTTAATGTTACTCATTTTCATTAATTACTAGTTTCTATGTAACTGTTTTTATATTGTTTTACTTTCTTTTTTATTCAAGAAAATGTTTTTAATTTATTTATCTTATTTTATTTTTATTTTATTTTTTTAAAGTACCTTATCTTCACCATACCTGGTTGTCCAAATTAGACATAATAATGTGTTAATTCCACGACTCTATATATCGGTTGATATCGGTATCGGTTGATATCGGTATCAAAGAGTTGGACAATATCGGAATATCGGATATCGGCAAAAAGCCATTATCGGACATCCCTACAAATTGTATAAGAACAACATTTCTCAACCAGCTATTGCAAGGAATTTAGGGATCTCACCATCTACGGTCCGTAATATCATCAAAAGGTTCAGAGAATCTGGAGAAACCACTGCACGTGAATGCCCGTGACCTTGGATCCCTCAGGCGGCACTGCATCAAAAAGCGACATCAGTGTGTAAAGGATATCACCACATGGGCTTAGGAACACTTCAGAAAACCACTGTTAGTAACTACAGTTGGTCGCTACATCTGCAAGTGCAAGTTAAAACTCTAGTATGCAAAGCCAAAGCCATTTATCAACAACACCCAGAAACGCAGCCGGCTTCGCTGGGCCCCGAGCTCGTCTAAGATGGACTGATGCAAAGTGGAAAAGTGTTCTGTGGTCTGACGAGTCCACATTTCCAATTGTTTTTGGAAACTGTGGACGTCGTGTCCTCCGGACAAAAGAGGAAAAGAACCATCCGGATTGTTCTAGGCGCAAAGTGTAAAAGCCAGCATGTGTGATGGTATGGGGGTGTATTAGTGCCCAAGACATGGGTAACTTACACATCTGTGAAGGCACCATTAATGCTGAAAGGTACATACAGGTTTTGGAGCAACATATGTTGCCATCCAAGCAACGTTACCATGGACGCCCCTGCTTATTTCAGCATTACGATGCCAAGCCACGTGTTACAAGAGCGTGGCTTCGTAGTAAAAGAGTGCGGGTACTAGACTGGCCTGCCTGTAGTCCAGACCTGTCTCCCATTGAAAATGTGTGGTGCACTATGAAGCCTAAAATACCACAACGTAGACTGTTGAACAACTTAAGCTGTACATCAAGCAAGAATGGGAAAGAATTCCGCCCGAAAAGCTTCAAAAATGTGTCTCCTCAGTTCCCAAACGTTTACTGAGGGTTGTTAAAAGGAAAGGCCATGTAACACAGTGGTAAAAATGCACCTGTGACAACTTTTTTGCAATGTGTTGCTGCCATTAAGTTCTAAGTTAATGATTATTTGCAAAAAAAAAATTACGTTTCTCAGTTCGCACATTAAGTATCTTGTCTTTGCAGTCCATTCAATTGACTATAAGTTGAAAAGGATTTGCAAATCATTGTATTCTGTTTTTATTTACCATTTACACAACGTGCCAACTCCACCGGTTTTGTACATGCATACGTACGTATGGACATACATACATATACGTATATATGTACATACACATGTATATGTATATACAAACATACATACACTACCGTTCAAAAGTTTGGGGTCACATTGAAATGTCCTTATTTTTTAAGGAAAAGCACTGTACTTTTCAATGAAGATAACTTTAAACTAGTCTTAACTTTAAAGAAATACACTCTATACATTGCTAACGTGGTAAATGACTATTCTAGCTGCAAATGTCTGGTTTTTGGTGCAATATCTACATAGGCGTATAGAAGCCCATTTCCAGCAACTATCACTCCAGTGTTCTAATGGTACAATGTGTTTGCTCATTGGCTCAGAAGGCTAATTGATGATTAGAAAACCCTTGTGCAATCATGTTCACACATCTGAAAACAGTTTAGCTCGTTACAGAAGCTACAAAACTGACCTTCCTTTGAGCAGATTGAGTTTTTGGAGCATCACATTTGTGGGGTCAATTAAACGCTCAAAATGGCCAGAAAAAGAGAACTTTCACCTGAAACTCGACAGTCTATTCTTGTTCTTAGAAATGAAGGCTATTCCACAAAATTGTTTGGGTGACCCCAAACTTTTGAACGGTAGTGTACATACGTATGTACATACACTAAACAAAAATATAAACGCAACACTTTTGTTTTCAAAACCTGCTTTATACACAAAAGACCTATTCCTCTCAAGTATTGTTCACAAATGTGTCTAAATCTGTGTTAGTGAGCATTTCTTCTTTGCCGAGATAATCCATCCTCCCTCACAAGGTGTGGCATATCAAGATGCTGATTAAACAGCATGATTATTGCACAGGTGTGCCTTAGGCTGCCCACTATAAAAGGCCACTCTGAAATGTGCAGTTTTGCTTTGTTGGGTGTCTTGGGGGTCTGCAACATGAGGCGATGGTACAACATGATGGCACAACGATGGGGCTCAGGATCTCGTCACGGTATCTGTGTGCGCATTCCAAATGCCATCAATAAAACGCACTCGCGTTTGTTGTCCCCACATCTGTGGTCCTCTCCAAGGTTTCTCATTGTCCCATTGGGTTGAGTTTTTCCTTGCCCTGATGTGGGATCTGAGCCGAGGATGTCGTTGTGGCTTGTGCAGCCCTTTGAGACACTAGTGATTTAGGGCTATATAAGTAAACATTGATTGATTGATTGATTGATTATCTTGGCAAAGAAGAAATGCTCACTAACACAGATTTAGACACATTTGTGAACAATATTTTTTAGAGGAATAGGTATTTTGTGTATAAAGCAAGTTTTGAAAACAAAAGTGTTGTGTTTATATTTTTGTTCAGTGTATTTTTTTAATATATTGTATTTTAAATTGTATTTTTTTATTCTATGTTTTTTTTAATTCATTTATTTGTCCCGGTGGTGTAATGGTTGACGCGGCTGCCTTTCATGCAAATGTCCAGTTCCAAACCCCGATAAATCAAGGTTATCAGTTTGTTCTCTGGTAATAATAGTAATAGTAATAATTATTTTTATTATAATAATAATAATAATAAAAAATTATGATAATAATAATAATTATTATTATTACCATCATTATTATTATATTGTTATTATATTATAATTATTATTTTTCTAATACACTATGCTAAATCAAACTCTGAATGATTGATTTACAGAAATATTACCTTTTTTTTTTTTAAATAGTCCAAAAAAATATTACCAACCATAAAACAAAACAATATGTTTAAAATTATTTCACAACACTGGAAAAAAAAAAAAAATCGTAAAAATTTCACATTCATAAGTAATGTATAGTTCGAGCAATACCAATTAATTTGTCTTCCACCTCCCCCATCCCGCCAGAGATGAAACTCTGCACGCACGCACACACACACACACACACACACACACACACACACACACACGCACACTGCCAACACCCCCCCCCCCCCCCATCATTGCCACGACAACAGCACTCTGCTCATCATCGCTATGGGAACACTCAGCCTCCCTGTTCGTATAATCCATTTCCCCGCCACAAAGAATATTAGACACGGTTTACACTTGCTCTGTGAAGAAGGGGAGGGGAGTCTGGGTGGGTATTTTTTTTTTTTTTTTTATCAACTTACACTGTACAAACCCACACACATTTTAAAAATAAATAAACAAATGGCATAGCAAGGTGTGAGCATGTGATGCTAACAGCTGCAGCATGCATGCATTAATGAGTGCAGGTGCTCAATGGTGGAAACAACCTGAGTGGAAAATCCTTGATTTATGAGCGCCCCACCCCCATCATTGCCCCCCTTTATCTCTTCTTCAAGGGAAGGAGCCGGAACAGAGAAATGGAATGCGGGCGTATGAGTGAAGCACAAGAAGAAAGAAAGAAAGAAGAAAAGGCTCTTTTGCATCAAAACAATGGTATGGTTTATTTATTTCTGACATTATTATAAGTTACATGAAGTCACATTTGCACATGTCAACATGGGAAAAGGAGCAGGAAGAAGCCGAGTTTATTTAATTCCATATACCCCTTCTCTGTGTTTATTAGTGACAAGTCTCTCTCACGAGATCTTTTACACGTTGACACTGACAATATTTATCATTGACATTTCAAGACAAGAAAATAAGAGTGAATTAAAATGATAGTATGTAGAAAGGGAATGTAGGAAAACAAAAGATGCAAGTGAGGAGTAATGGCGGCATGGTGGTGTTGCTGGGTGAGCGGAGAGCATTATGGGATGCCTACCTGAGTTCTGCACCTCGTTTAGGTAACTGTCGTCCGCCACCACCTGCGCACGCACACACACAAAAAAAATCAATCATTAAATCAAACTTTATTCATCAGGGTGTGAATTTTTGGCGCTTAATGATTTGGTGCGATTCCCATTCCTAGGATGACGATTCGATTCGGAATCAATACTCAATTCAAGCCGATTCTCGCAATGGATTATGTGGTATAATAATTATAATCCTTTTTTTTTTTCAAACAGGTTATAGCAGGGGTCGGGAACCTTTTTGGCTGAGAGAGCCATGAAAGCCAAATATTTAAAAATGTATTTCCATGAGAGCCCTATAATATTTTTTTTAACACCGAATACAACTAAATGCGTGCATTTTTAAGTAAGACCAACATTTTTTGAGTAAAATAAGTCTCATTCTTTTTAATAACATTGTTATTCTGAAGGTAACCAATAATAAATAAAATACTTCTTACCGTTAATGCGACTTCTGGTGCTGCATGGTTTTGCTGATGGCTTTGTAGTGGTTATTTTTAACACTGTGATTACCAGCGGAATTATTCATTACTTATCGTGTTAAGCAATGTCAGCTGAGATTTATCTGAGAGCCAGATGCCGTCATCAAAAGAGCCACATCTGGCTCTAGAGCCATAGGTTCCCTACCCCTGGGTTATAGGTTAGAAAAGCTACTTCTGGTTGCATGCAGGTGGCCCAAAATGTCATTTTCAAAATTGATTCTTACCCCAAAAAAAATTATAATAATTAATATATATTTTTTTTTAATACATTTTTGAAAATTTTGATGCAATTTAGAAACAGTTAAATAAAAATCACGATTCGGATGTGAATTTTTTTTTTTTTGTGCACCTCTATTTATTTATATAGCACTTTTCATACAGAGGCAAGTACTAACATGAAGTACTACACACACACACAAAAGAAGAAAACACACACACAAAGCACTATTGACAATAACAACAAAAAAAATTAAAATTTAAAAAAGACAATATCAAAACATGGCATGGCACTAAGGATTTAGGAAAAACGCCACCTTTGAGGCGTCCACACTGGAGAATAACTATTATTAACGCCATCTAAAAAACACTTTAAAATATATTAAAAAATTATGTAAAAATAAAATGTAAATAATTATGGAAAATTGACAGAATAATAGTAGTAATAATAGCAATAAATAAAATATAACATAACAGAATAATAATAATAAAAATAAAAAATAAAAACCCTAAGAGGATCATGATCAGTAAAAAGCCTGATCAAAAAAGGCAAGTCTTTGACCTTTTTTATTTATTTTTTTAAATAAACAGTTTATCGTATCAAAATGTTAGTGTTTCAATGCACTAACACACATTTAGTTATGTGCACTTTTGCACAGTGCTTTGCCAAATTTTTTCATATTTAATTTTTTTTTTTTACCCATTTAAAAAAAATCTATTTTAATGCTGGTGACTCACAGTTGCCCCCAAAGGAACAATGTGGTGTCTTGTCCAGGCCACTTTAAACCTGTTTTCAATAATAAATAAACTATTATTATTATCATAACTATTAAGATTTTTAAAAAATGCAGCCACCTTTCGGGGCACTCAAGGACACCATAAAAAAAACGTAAAAACATGCATTTTTGTCCAAAGTGGTGTCCAAAGTGCGTTCCGCACCTTTTTTTTTTTTAATGACATTCAAAAAATACTATTAAAAAAAGGAAAACAACATAAAGTGGAATAAAAGAGCAAATAGGTCAAATGTAATGAGAAAAAGTTGTAATTCTGATTTTAAAAACAGAAAGATGGCTGCTTTTTTTTTTTCTTTAAAGCTGTCATTGCTCAAAAAATAATAATGAATCAAAATAAATGTTGTTATAGATTAGTGACCTTTTCAAGGCTCCAATTACTTCACAATAAATTATCCACTTTGAAATACTTTTGAGGGGGAGAAATATCGCCAAAAAGGCATAAAACAAACAAAGAAATAAATATTTTAAAAAATGATGCAAACTTTTAATCAACAGATAGATCTGAAGTTGATCTAGAGATTTAAGTGTTGAAATATATACAGTATATAGATGTATAACTTATTTTTAACACTTTTATCTGTGGGACCCTTTTTGGTTCCCGAAGAATTGTAGCGGGACTTTTTTTTTTTTTTTTAACTGTTATGAATTACTGACCTATTTAAGTCTCTAAATACTTCACATTAAAGATTCCAATTTAAAAATAAATTATTGAAAAAATACTGTGTGTTTTTGCCATAAAAAACAGGGTTGAAAAAAATGATGATCTGGACAGATAGACCTGAAGCTGATCCAATAATTCAAGCATTGAATAACAAATGAAAATTATTAGTAAGTGACTTATTTTATTATTACATTTTATGATTGAAACCCTTTAGTGTCCCCAAGACCAAACATGAGGGGAGTCCTAAAGGTATAAAAAAAAATCTATAAAATGAAAAATATCAAAAGGGATTTTGCATGATTTGATTTTTCAGTTGAAAAATGTTGGGCTCCCCCTGCATTAAAGCAACAACAATATCATAAATATAAAACATAAAAATAAATATCAATTAAAAACAATACACAGGGAAAAATGCAATAAAGTCTCATAATAAGATTATTTGTTACAGCGATATAAGAAAAATATTCCTGTAACTAGATGAGGCAATTCCTGGAGGAATTGTGTGTGAATGCTCCAATGCTGACGTTAAACTGAAATCCTGGAATTTTTTGTGGAATTGTTGAAGTAGAGCACACAATTCCCCAGCAGGTTGAATATTTTGAAGTTGGAACAGTTTGAATCAGATTAAAAATGAGGGAGTTGTGGAACTTTGAAGAATGTCCCATTGATTTGAATGGGAATTTCCCCAAAATTTTGGAATTTCAGGAAAAGCGGGAATTTTTTGGAAAATGCTAAAAAAAAAACTTGAATGGTCCGAATGAGTTGAAATGGTTGGCGTTGGAATTTTTCAAATCGGTCGAGAAATGTTAAAGTAGTATGTTGAATTGAGAAATGGTATTACGTAATTCCTGGAATTTTGGGAAAAGCGGGAATTTTTCCAGTTAAAAAATCAACTGTTTTTTTGTCCCGATTAAGAGGAATGTTTTGACGGTGGAACGGTTAAAATGCGTTGGGAAAAATGCGGACGCAGTGGTCGCCAGGAAAAAGGGTGGAATTGGCTTTGGAAAACCAGGAATTCTGGAAAATCCTGGAATTTTTTTTTTGAATTCTTGAAGTAGAGCACACAATTCCCCAACAGGCTGAATATTTGGAAGTTGGAACAGTTTGAATCAGATACAATGAGGGAGTTGTGGATCTTTGAAGATTGTCCTATTGATTTCAATGGGAATTTCCCAAAAATGTTGGAACTTCAGGAAAAGCGGGAATTTTTTGGAAAATGCTAAAAAAAACTTGAATGGTCTGAATGAGTTGAAATGGTTGGCGTTGGAATTTTTCAAATGGGTCGAGAAATGTTGAAGTAGTATGTTGAATCGAGAAATGGTATTACGTCATTCCTGGAATTTTGGGAATTTTTCCAGTTCAAAAAACAACTTAGTTTTTTTGTCCTGATTAAGAGGAATGTTTTGACGGTGGAACGGTTAAAATGCGTGGGAAAAAATGTGGACGCAGTGGTCGCCAGAAAAAAGGGTGGACATAGGGCTTTGGAAAACCAGGAATTCTGGAAAATCCTGGAATTTTTTTGAGCTTGGGGAAAAAAGGTAGTTTAAATTTCCAAGATGGTGGAACATGTTGAGGGTGGAATGGTTTGGACTCGGTTTCGCTATCATGTAATGACTTGGAATTGTTATCATATTCTAACTGGCATATTTTACCTGAAACAAATATGTGTAAAATGATTCCCAGGGGGTGATCAAGGGCGATGGGTCAAATGCAGAGAATAATTTCACCACACCTGGTGTGTGTGACAATCATTGCTACTTTAACTTTAACTTAATAACATGACTGTGCACCAGTGCACAAAGCAAGGTCCATAAAGACATGGATGACAGAGTCTGGTGTGGATGAACTTGACTGGCCTGCACAGAGTCCTGACCTGAACCCGATAGAACACCTTTGGGATGAATTAGAACAGAGACTGAGAGCCAGTGTGTGACCTCACCAATGTGTGTGTGTGTGTGTGACAATCATTTTACTTTGACTTGAACTTATGCTGAATGTTTGTTTTTCAGGAGTCAAAACCACAACTGATGTCACTTGTGTATCGCGGGTGAGCAAGAAAGTGGTGGCTGAGGATGTTTGACAGCTGTTTGTCTCCTTTTCTGGAAATCAGGTCACACTCCACAAGGGGAAGACACCAAAGGTACACACATACACACACACACACACACACACACCGTGTGCGAGGGTAAAAGCGATGACGGCGGCGTAGAAATACAAGAGGTTTCTCCTTCAAAGTGCTGACACACACATCCAGTAGCAGCCATGCCCCCGTAATAACATCAGACGAGGAACATGTGACCTGGGCACATGAACACAGGCGCTAATATCTGCAATCATATCAATCACACGCTTCAATTAGGACGCTAATCTGTTGTGATGATGGCACAGCTGGCTCCACACACACACACACACACACACACACACACACACCATTCATACTGTAGGTGTACATGGATGAATGGGGGATCAAAGTATTCAGTTACCATTTTTTCCGGACCATAAGGCGCACTGCCGATGAGCGGGTCTATTTTCATACAAAAGGCACACCGGATTATAGGGCGCACTAAAGGGGTCATATATATCACTTTAAAAAAAATAAAAAAATTCTACCCAAACATTGAATAAGTAGATGTGTACATCAGATATAGATCATCTACATCAACAACCTGATTTGTCTGAGTGGCTGGACAGGACCGATTAAAAAAAATAAATATATATATATATATATATATATATATATATATATATATATATTAAAAATAAAATAATATTTTTTTTTTATAATTTATTTTTTTTAATAATTTTTTTTTTTACATAAACATACATATATATATATATATATATATATATATATATATATATATATATATATATATATATATATATATATATATATATATATATATATATATACATACATATATATATATATATATATATATATACATATATATATATATATATATATATATATATATATATATATATATATATATATATATATATATATATATATATATATATATATATATATGTATGTATGTTTATGTAAAAAAAAAAATTATTAAAAAAAATAAATTATAAAAAAAAAAATAGGGGTCATATATATCACTTAAAAAAAATAAAACAATTCTACCCAAACATTGAATAAGTAAATGTGTACATCAGATATAGATCATCTACATCAGGGGTCTCAAACTCAATTTGCCTGGGGGCCACTGGATGCAGAGTCTGGGTGAGGCTGGGTCGCAAGAAAAGATTTCTTAAAAAAATTATTTTTAAATGTCTTTATTTTTATTTTCAACACAAAATAAAATCAAAATATAAATGAACAAAATGAGAATTAAGTAAATAAATAAGTCATAAGTAATAACAAGAGAGGAGAAGTCTAGCAAAACTCCTAGCCATTATGGACAACACCTCCCACCCACTACACTCGGACCTTGCGGGGAGAATGAGCATGTTCAGTGGAAGGCTCAGACTCCCAAAATGCAACACGGAACGACACAGGAGGTCCTTCATACGGACAGCCATCAGACTGTATAATGCATATGTTCCTTGACTGCACTTAAATGTAGATTATATGTAGTATATGTAGAATATATTTATATTATTTATATATTATATATATAATATACTATATATATTATACTATTTATTGTTATTCTTGTCTATTGTGAGCGAACTGTGGTGCTGAATTTCCCCCAGGGATCAATAAAGTACTTTCTATTCTATTCTATTCTAACAATAATAATTTCATTTCTCCAGTCAGCAACAATATACACATACACATATTGTGCAACCCGGTTGGCTCGCTGTGGAGTTTACATTTACGGTAGCACAATTAGCCCCGATCACGACTAACGTGTTACACGTCCGATTCGCCCAGCGACTCTCTGTCGGAGTATCAGCGCTGGGGTCCAGTGCACCACACTTTTGTAGTGAGTGACAGAGAGCGAGAGAGCAAGAGAGAGAGAGCGCGCGAGAGAGCGAGCGAGGGAGGCAGGGAGGGAGGAAGAGCGCGTGCGGGTCTCGTGGAAAAGCAGCAAAACGTTTCTCTGCTTGCATCACGCAAGTGACATCAATGTTCGGCCCTCGAGAGCCATATACCACACCGTGATTGATAGAATTCTGGGTATTTGTTCTGTTGTGTTTATGTTGTGTTTAGGTGCGGATGTTCTCCCAAAATGTGTTTGTCATTCTTGTTTGGTGTGGGTTCACAATGTGGCGCATATTTGTAACATTGATAAAGTTTTTTTTATACGGCCACCCTCAGTGTGACATGTATGACTGTTGACTAAGTATGCATTGCAGTCACTTACGTGTGTCTGTTGAAGCCGCATATAACATATGACTGTGCAGGCACATTGTTTGTATGGAGAAAATGTGGACGCTAATCCTTGTGTCTTCAATAATGATGTCGTCAACTGACGGGTGAAAATCGGGAGGGTTGGCAAGAATGCTTCAGCTCCGCACACAGCGCTGTCAAGTGCCATTCATATAAAACTCGCGGGCCGCACTAACATTAAACGTTCATATTAAGGTGGGGGCCGCACAATAACGTCTCGCGGGCCGCAATTGGCCCGCGGGCCGCATGTTTGAGACCCCTGATCTACATCAACAACCTGATTTGTCTGAGTGGCTGCACAGGACCGATTAAAAAATATATATATATATATATATATATATATATATATATATATATATATATATATATATATATATATATATATATATATATATATATATATATATATATATATATATATATATATATATATATATGTATATATATATATGTATATATATATATGTATATATATATATATATATATTAAAAATAAAAAAAAATTTTTTTTTTTTATAATTTATTTTTTTTAATAATTTTTTTTTTTACATAAACATACATACATATATATATATATATATATATATATATATATATATATATATATATATATATATATATATATATATATATATATATATATATATATATAAATTATTAAGAATAAAATACATAATAGACCATATATATTATACTGATTAAAAAACTGATTGTGGCGGTCCGCTCCCTGTATGATCAGTGCCAGAGTTTGGTCCGCATTGCCGGCAGTAAGTCAGACACGTTTCCAGTGAGGGTTGGACTCCGCCAAGGCTGCCCTTTGTCACCGATTCTGTTCATAACTTTTATGGACAGAATTTCTAGGCGCAGTCAAGGCGTTGAGGGGATCTGGTTTGGTGGCTGCAGGATTAGGTCTCTGCTTTTTGCAGATGATGTGGCTTCATCTGGCCAGGATCTTGCAGATGATGATGGCTTCATCTGGCCAGGATCTTCAGCTCTCACTGGATCGGTTCGCAGCTGAGTGTGAAGCGACTGGGATGAGAATCAGCACCTCCAAGTCCGAGTCCATGGTTCTCGCCCGGAAAAGGGTGGAGTGCCATCTCCGGGTTGCGGAGGAGACCCTGCCCCAAGTGGAGGAGTTCAAGTACCTAGGAGTCTTGTTCACGAGTGAGGGAAGAGTGGATGGTGAGATCGACAGGCGGATCGGTGCGGCGTCTTCAGTAATGCGGACGCTGTATCGATCCGTGGTGGTGAAGAAGGAGCTGAGCCGGAAGGCAAAGCTCTCAATTTACCGGTCGATCTACGTTCCCATCCTCACCTATGGTCATGAGCTTTGGGTTATGACCGAAAGGACAAGATCACGGGTACAAGCGGCCGAAATGAGTTTCTTCCGCTGGGTGGCGGGTCTCTCCCTTAGAGATAGGGTGAGAAGCTCTGCCATCCGGGGGGAGCTCAAAGTAAAGCCGCTGCTCCTCCACATCGAGAGGAGCCAGTTTAGGTGGTTTGGCCATCTGGTCAGGATGCCACCCGAGGTGTTTAGGGCACGTCCGACCGGTAGGAGGCCACGGGGAGGACCCAGGACACGTTGGGAAGACTATGTCTCCCGGCTGGCCTGGGAACGCCTCGGGATCCCCCGGGAAGAGCTGGACGAAGTGGCTGGGGAGAGGGAAGTCTGGGTTTCCCTGCTTAGGCTGCTGCCCCCGCGACCCGACCTCGGATAAGCGGAAGAAGATGGATGGATGGATGGATGGAAAACATTGTTTCTTTCTACAATAAAAACTTATTTGAAAAAGGTTTTTAATATATATATTATTGGTGTTCAAAACCATCTATTTTCCAATTAATCGCAATTAATATTATTGAATTTTTTTTTTTAATAAAAAAAAAAAATATATATATATATATATATATATATATATATATATATATATATATATATATATATATATATATATATATATATATATATATATATATATATATTCACAGTATATATATATATATATTTTTTGCATACAAACACCAAAAAAAAACTATATATACATACATATATATATATATATATATATATATATATATATATATATATATATATATATATATATATATATATATATATATATATATATATATATATTTATTTATTTATTTATATTTTATTTTTTTATACATACAATATATATATAAATATTTTTATTTTATTTTTTTGGTGTTTGTATGCAAAAAAAAAAAAAAATGTTTATATATATATATATATTATTATTTTTTATTTTTTTGTATAAAAAAAATAATAAATTCAATAATATTAATTACGATTGATTGGAAAATAGATGGTTTTGAACACCAATAATATATATATTAAAAACCTGTTTCAAATAAGTTTTTATTGTAGAAAGAAACAATGTTTTTTATCCGTATAATATATATTGTCTATTATGTATTTTATTTTTAGTAATTTATACATATACATACACATACATACACATACATATATATGTATATATATATATACATATACACATACATATATATATATATATATATATATATACACATATATACATACATACATACATACATACATACATACATACGTATGTATGTATGTACGTATGTTTGTATATGGGGGCGGTATGGCGTAGTGCAGGGGTGGGCAATTAATTTTCACCGGGGGCCGCATAAGCAACCCGAGCACTGCTGGAGGGCCACACGACAATATTTCAATTAAATTTTGCTCAATATTATTTTTGATATACCGTAAGATAAATAATAATGATGATAATAATAATAATAATTAATAATAATAATAATAATTTAATTTAACCTAACTTAACTTTATACAAAAGCAGATTGCTTTTGATGGTTACTTTATCCTGCATTATCCAACATTTTTCCCCATCAGATTTGGACAACCATCTGTTGTTAAAAAATAGTTTTTAATCATATTTATTTGATATTGTTTTTTATATTGGTTTTATATGTAATTTTTTTTTCTTTTTATTCAGTCATTGGTGGAGCTAAGGATAATATTTGAATATTGTTTGTAATATTATTTTGCAGCACTTTGGAAACATTTTGTTGTTTAAATGTGCTATATAAATAAAGTGGATTGGATTGTCACACCTGCCAGCTTGTCCCAACACGCATTTACCTCTGTGAACAAGTCATTACCTGTGGTTGTCTCTTTAATTGACTGCATCAGAGCTCTCATCCAAAGTTAGCGAAAAACAATCCATGTCTCCGGGCATTATCAGCGCAACAAAGTCCAATAAGCACTCCTTAATAAACTCTCCGTCAGAAAATGCCTTACTTTTTCTGGCGCTTTTGTGAGAAATGACGAAACTTGTCCTGACAGCTGCATCTCTGGGGGTGTGAAATATGGCACAAAGTCCTTGTTGGGTTTGCAGTTTTACCATCACAGATCAGCCTCCCTTGCGCGCGCTTCATCAGACACATTCCGGTATTTTCCCTCGTGTTTCATCGTGTAGTGGCGATTAAAATGATATTTAAACACAGCAACCTGTGTACCACACATTAAGCACACGGCTTTACCATTAATTTATGTAAAGAAATACTTGGCAGTCCATCTCTTGTTGGAAACACGCCAATCCTCATCAACTTTTCTTTTTTTAGCGTCTCATCACTTGTCTCTATGCACCTTCCCTCACAGGTTCCCCCCGGACATACGGCATAAATAACACATTTCAAAATAAAAGCAGCACAGTTGTATTGCGCGCACGACATAGATGTTTTTTAAACTTTATTTTGTAATTTGTAATTGCGCCGTTCAATTCACTCACAATCGCACACGCGCATACGTCCACACGGAAGTAATACAAATAACGCTTTTCAAAACAAAAGCAGCACCGTTGTATTGCACACTCGACATAGATACTTTTTAAAATTTATTTTGTAATTTATGATTGGCCTCACGCGGGCCGGACAGGGATGCGCAAAGGGCCGGATGCGGCCCGCGGGCCGTACAATGCCCAGGTCTGGCGTAGTGGGTAGAGCGGCCGTGCCAGAAACCTGAGGGCTGCAGGTTCGCTCCCCGCCTCTTGACATCCAAATCACTGCCGTTGTGTCCTTGGGCAGGACACTTCACCCTTGCCCCCGGTGCCGCTCACACTGGTGAATGAATGATAGGTGGTGGTCGGAGGACGCAAACTGGCAGTCTCGCTTCCGTCAGTCTACCCCAGGGCAGCTGTGGCTACAAATGTTGCTTACCACCACCAGGTGTGAATGAATGATGGGTTCCCACTTCTCTGTGAAGCGCTTTGAGTGTCTAATAATAGAAAAGTGCGATATAAAATCTAATCCATTATTATTATTATTATATTATGAACATGAATAATCATATTACAGTATCTGTAAATTATTAGCCAACATTTCATGTTTTGTTTGTACACAGCGAGCCAGACAGCGTATGTACTGTAGTTGTACTAACAATCACGACGTGCTGCGTGTATCATGATCGATATTATAACGACTTATTCGACGGACAGTTGTGTGTTTAGTCCAGCTGGCCGGGTGACGTTTTTTTTCCGGTTGATTTGGGCAAGCACTCCATTTATGTCGAAATAGCTTGAGCCAAAGTTCCACGTTTACAGCGCCAAAGTCACTTTCGCCTCACTCTCCCGGTTTCCGTCTGCTCCGACGTCTCACCCTTCCTTCGTGCTGGCTTCTATAAGCGACAGTTCATCCTCCGTATATTCAGGTTCAAAAAGATAAGGTGGTGAATCCTCATTTGTCCAAAATGAGCTGTCTTTGTTGTTTACTACCAAGTCTGCCATGATGAGAACACACATTTGTTGCCGGAAGTCGGAAGTGCGTTGCTATGGAAATGGAAATAAATGCGCAGAGGAATTACCGTATTTTCCGGACCATAGGGCGCACCGGAATATAAGGCGCACTGCCGATGAGCGGGTCTATTAAGGTCTATTTTCATACACAAGGCGCACTGGATTATAAGGCGCATTAAGGGAGTCATATTATGTTTGTTTTTTTCTAAATGTAAAAGACTTCTTTGTGGTCTACATAACATGTGATGGTGGTTCTTTGCTCAAAATGTTGCATAGATCAGTGTTTTTCAACCTTTTTTGAGGCAAGGCACATTTTTTTCATTAAAAAAATCTGGAGGCACACCACCAGCAGAATATATATGTATATATACTTTTTTTTTTTTTTTTTTAATACAAACACCAAAAAAAAATAAAAAAATAAAAAAATATATATATATATATATATTTTTATTTTATTTTATTTTTTATTTTTTTTGCATACAAACACCAAAAAAAATAAATAAAATAAAAAAAATATTTACAAAATTTAAAAAAAAAAATATATATATATATATATTTTTTTTATATATATATATATATATATATATATATATATATATATATATATATATATATATATATATATATATATATATATATATATATATAAAATTTAATATTTTTTTTATTTTTTTTGGTGTTTGTATGCAAAAAAAAAAAAAAATATATATATATATATATATATATATATATATATATATATATATATATATATATATATATATATATATATATATATATGTATATATATACATAGTATTTTTTAATTTTTTTTTGTTTTTTGTTTTTTTTGCATACAAACACCAAAAAAAAATAAAAAAATGAAACTCCTTATTTTGAGTTTGTTGGTGTTTTCCTGTGTGTAGTGCTTTAGTTCTTGTCTGTATGTGGAGGTAAATTATGGAATGGATTAAGTAAGGAAATAAACAATGTAGTAATATGATTGAGTTTAAGAAACTGTTTAAACTCAAAAGTGTTTAGAAAGTACAAAGAAAAAGAATCATGATAAACATTCTGAACTTATTGATAATCTTATCCATCTCACTATATGAAATTCAACTTACTTCACTATTTATTATTATTATTGTTGTGTTATTATTTACGGAATATATTGTGAATAAATTGAGAACAGGAAGTGAACAAAAGTGTTAGCATTTTCTACGTAATGGAAAAGGGGTGGGATTAAATAAACTCGGCTTCCTTCTGCTCCTTTTCGAACATGTTAAAAATAAAAACTGGAAACTGTGATGAATCATGTTGTAATTGTTGGAAATAAACTCAAGCCATAACCATAGTGAAAAAGTGTATTACACATATAGGGAGTAATCCCTTTTTTATTTCTTTTTTTTTTCTTTTCTTTTTTTTGACAGTACAATCGCTAATTCGAAAAATTAAAGTCAGGTTTATGGGGCGTGACATAATTGACCCAATTTTCCCAGTATGAAGTAAATTTCTCCAATTTATAATTAATAAAGGCAGTTATCTTCTCCATTTTATATTATATTACTCCCTATATGTGTATATGTATGTATGTATATATATATTTATATGTATGTATGTGTGTGTGAATGTATATATATATATATATATATATATATATATATATATATATATATATATATATATATATATATATATATATATATATATATATATATATATATATATATGTGTATCTGTTTATATTTTATTTTATTTCTGATTATTATTATTATTAATGTATTATTATTTCCTTCTTTTTTCTTTTTTTTCTGTTTATTTAATCGATGTATTTGTAGATATTACTTAGTTTTTTTTGTTGTTTCTTTCTTTTTGGGGGGGGGTGTATGGATGGGATATAAACAAAAATATTTTGACATTTAGGGCAGACAATAGATATATGATTTATGTGAATATGATGTAATGGATAGGAATGTCTGATGCTGGATGTCAATAAAAATAAAAAATTAAATTAAAAAATTAAAAGTGTGTTACAAGTGAGTACTGCTGCAACAATGGTTAAGAAACACCGCTTTAGAGCGATGCCTGTTTAGACCTGCACTCTAACAATGCATTAGCATGAACATATTTTGGGGTGTTTTTCTCCGAGCTGAATTGATGGGGGGGGGGGGGGGATGCTGGAGTTCCTCTGCAGTGTGCTATTTCACTAAGACTAATTAAATTCCTGCTCACCCACCCACCCCCCATTTACCCCCCAATGTTCTGCACTAATGATTAAACACACACACACACACAGAGTTGTAATACACGAGCTACAGCGTGAAAAATGAATGTTGTTTAATGATTAATTGATTCTCTGATCATTTTTTCTGAGGGTAAAGTCACAAGGTTAAAACCCGACGATAAGAATCTGGAGCTTTTGGGATTCGCTGAACGTGACAGCCGGACTGTGTCGGACTGCAGCGGCGTGCAGGTTTCACCCTGAGGGCGCACATAGGAGCACACCTCGCATGATGTCACACTAAAGCAGTGTTTTTCAACCACTGTGAGATACAATCTGGTGTGCCGTGGGATATTATGTACTTTCACCTATTTGGGTTAAAAATATTTTTTGCAAACCAGTAATTAGAGATGTCCGATAATGGCTTTTTTGCCGATATCCGATATTCTGATATTGTCCAACTCTTAATTACCGATTCCGATATCAACCGATACCGATATATACAGTCGTGGAATTAAGACATTATTATGCCTAATTTTGTTGTGATGCCCCGGCTGGATGCATTAAACAATGTAACAAGGTTTTCCAAAATAAATCAACTCAAGTTATGGAAAAAAAAATGCCAACATGGCACTGCCATATTTATTATTGAAGTCACAAAGTGCATCTTTTTTTTTTAACATGCCTCAATACAGCAGCTTGGAATTTGGGACATGCTCTCCCTGAGAGAGCATGAGGAGGTTAAGGTGGGCAGGGTTGGGGGTAGCGGGGGGTGTATATTGTAGCGTCCCGGAAGAGTTAGTGCTGCAAGGGGTTCTGGGTATTTGTTGTGTTGTGTTTATGTTGTGTTACGGTGCGGATGTTCTCCCGAAATGTGTTTGTCATTCTTGTTTGGTGTGGGTTCACAGTGTGGCGCATATTTGTAACAGTGTTAAAGTTGTTTATACGCCTACCCTCAGTGTGACCTGTATGGCTGTTGATCAAGTATGCATTGCATTCACTTATGTGTAGGGATGATGTTTGATAAGGAATTATCGAGTTCGAGCCTATTATCGAATCCTCTTATCGAACCGATTCCTTATCGATTCTCTTATCGAGTCCAGATAGGTTGTTGTATATGGAAAAAACACACACAATATTTGGTTTAACAAAAGCTCACTTTTATTATATAATAAAAAAATAAAATCGAATAAATAAATAAATATTGACTGTTACCCACCTAAAAAAATTAAATTGAATAAAATAAATAAATATTGACTGTTGTTACCCAAAGTATATTAAGTGGGATTTTTCATTAAAACAAATATATACAGTAACACAAAAACAACCTGTCTCTGTGATCACTATAGGTGTATAAATAATAATATAGTGTTAAATAAAATCAGTCCCTTGGGCACAAAACTGAAAATAATACAGCTCTCCAAAAAGTGCACTTCTGCTGCTATTTGACATAACTGTTTGTTATGATGCTTTGACATTTTTGCACTTTATTTCTTTATTGAAAGAAAATTCTATGAAGAGAAAAGTTCTTTGCAAATGTGGTTACAATGCTAAAAAATGAAAAGTTAAAGCTAAAAAAAGAAATACACTTTATTGAGTTAACATTATTTCTTTATAGGGGGAAAAATGTTATGAGCGAGAGAATATAACAACTACACTACCCAGCATGCAACGGGAGTTACGAGCATGCGCGGTAGCCCCGAAAAGTGTTGCATGTTGCCACGCTGTGAAAGTAAACGTCAAGAACTCAGCCAACACGCCTCGTCTGCATTATTTATAATTAGACAGACAACACATCTACAGTGTGATTTTGTTTTGTTTACAAGGAAAGAAAAACAAAAGTTAAAAAAGGGAGATGTGTTGTATATAAATGTATGTGCTGCGGTTGCTTTAAGAACGTTGCGACAGCTGCCGTAAACGAGGTGCGTTGCTAGCCTGGTTGCTGTTTCCGGTTGGTCGTAAAAGTGTTCGTCATGTGTTTGTACCCTGCTCAAATCTCTCAGTAAAGTTATTTGATGGATGATAGCTTTTGTTTTGAACTTTATTACACCTTGGAGCGCTTTTTCCCGTCCATTGTTTTCCTGCTTTCGCTATCTGCGCCTAATGACTGAGCTACGTGACGTCAATTCTTGTGATGTCCCACGGAGCATTTCTGGTCGTGACGGGATTCGAATAAAGAATCAACTCTTTTCCTTTACTATAGTGGTCTCGATAACGGGTACCGGTTCTCAAAAAGGGATTCGAGTCCGAGGACTCGGTTCTTTTCTTATCAAACAACCGGGAAAACCGGTTTCGAGTATCATCCCTACTTATGTGTGTATAAAAGCCGCATATATTATGTGACAGGGCCGGCACGCTGTTTGTATGGAGGAAAAGCGGAAGTGACGACAGGTTGTAGAGGATGCTAATGGCAGGGCCTTTAAGGCATGCCCCCAATAATGTTGTCCGGGTGGAAATCGGGAGAATGGTTGCCCCGGGAGATTTTCGGGAGGGGCACTGAATTTCGGGAGTCTCCCGGGAAAATCGGGAGGTTGAAACCGATACCGATAATTTCCGTTATTACATTTTAAAGCATTCATCAGCAGGACATCTCTGTGCAGAACAAAACTAAAACCGAACTGGCTGCAAAGTAAACAGAAACAGAATGCTGGACGACAGCAAAGACTTACTGCGGAGCAAAGGCGGCATCCACGAAGTACATCCGAACATGACATGACAATCAACAATGTCCCCACAAAGAAGGATAGCAACAACTTAAATATTCTTGATTGCAAAAACAAAGTAGATGTGGGGAATATCGCTCAAAGGAAGACATGAAACTGCCACAGGAAAACACCAACAAAACAGGAAAAGCCACCGAAATAGGAGCGCGAGACAAGAACTAAAACACTACACACAGGAAAACAGCAAAAAACTCAAAATAAGTCACAGGGGTGATGTGACAGGTGGTGACAGTACACCTACTTTGAGACAAGAGCTATATTGATACATGCTTGGTTATGGTTTAAAGTCATATCGACTTTTTATTGTCTACTGAGTTTCATTTTTTAATGATTTCTGCTGGTGGTGTGCCTCCGGATTTTTTCAATGAAAAAAAAATGCGCCTTGGCTCAAAAAAAAGGTTGAAAAACACAGCTTTAATGATGAATTGGTTCCTTCATCATTTTTTGAGGGTAAAGTCAAAAGGTCAAAACCGGCGATAAGAATTTGGAGCTTTTGGGATCGCTGAACGTGACAGCCGGACTGTGTCGGACTGCAGCGGCGTGCAGGTTTCACCCTCAGGGCGCACATAGGCGCACACCTCGCATGATATCACACTGAAGGGGAGGAAGAAGGCTGAACGGATTCAAGATCGTTACCGTGTCACTTTAATTGGACAAGAGGCGTGTTTAATTGACTCAAGGGGCTTTTAATTCAATAGTGAAGATGAAATATTTTAAACACTGGGGAAAATATATTATATAAAAAATATATAAAATATATTGTGCATAAGATATGCATAATATACTGTATATAATATATGATGCATAATATATAAAATATAATGTGCATAACAGCATTACAGACCACTAGAAGAAAACAGTATGTGCACAAAATAGAAGAAAATAAAAACATAGAAAAAAAATATTAAATATATTGTGCATAAGATATGCAGAATATAATATGCATAATATATAATACATATAATATATAATACATAATGTATAAAATATAATGTGCACAAGAACACTACAGACCACTAGAAGAAAACAGTATGTGCACAAAATAGAAGAAAATAAAGACATAGAAAAAATATATAAAATATATTGTGCATAAGATATGCATAATATAATATGCATAATATGTAATATATATAATATATAATGCATAATATATCAAATATAATGTGCATAAGAGCACTACAGACCACTAGAAGAAAACAGTATGTGCACAAAATAGAAGAAAATAAAGAAATAGAAAAAATATATAAAATGTATTGTGCATAATATAATATGCATAATATATATAACATATAATATATAATGCATAATATATAAAATGTAATGTGCATAAGAGCACTACAGACCACTAGAAGAAAACAGTATGTGCACAAAATAGAAGAAAATAAAGACATAGAAAAAATATATAAAATATATTGTGCATAAGATATGCATAATATAATATGCATAATATGTAATATATATAATATATAATGCATAATATATAAAATATAATGTGCATAAGAGCACTACAGACCACTAGAAGAAAACAGTATGTGCACAAAATAGATGAAAATAAAGACACAGAAAAAATATATAAAATATATTGTGCATAAGATATGCATAATGTCATATGAATAATATGTAATAAAATATATAATGCATAATATATAAAATATAATGTGCATAAGAGCACTACAGACCACCAGAAGAAAACTATGTGTGCACGAAATAGAAGAAAATAAAGACATAGAAAAAATATATAAAATATATTGTGCATAAGATATGCATAATATAATATGCATAATATATAATATATAAAATATAATGTGCATAAGAGCACTACAGACCACTAGAAGAAAACAGTATGTGCACAAAATAAAGACATAGAAAAAATATATTGTGAACATTGATTGATTGATTGATAAGATATGCGTAATATAATATGCATAATATATAATATATAATGCA
The DNA here is from genome assembly GCF_033978785.1 of Entelurus aequoreus. NCBI lineage: Eukaryota > Metazoa > Chordata > Actinopteri > Syngnathiformes > Syngnathidae > Entelurus > Entelurus aequoreus. The sequence continues at coordinate 68,749,098 of NC_084738.1, read as the reverse complement.
TAATATATCAAATATAATGTGCATAAGAGCACTACATACCACTAGAAGAAAACAGTATGTGCACAAAATAGAAGAAAATAAAGACATAGAAAAATATATATATTATATATTGTGCATAAGATATGCATAATATATAATATATATAATATATAATGCATAATATATTAAATATAATGTGCATAAGAACACTACAGACCACTAGAAGAAAACAGTATGTGCACAAAATAGAAGAAAATAAAGACATGAACAATGTACATAAGCAACATGCATTAAAATGAAGACATCAAAAATGCATATAAACATAAAAAATTTTGTTTGCATGATGATAACAAAAAATGTTTTAAAGTCTTGAAAAAAAATAGCAGCATGTGTTTATAATAAACAATGTAATAGATACCCCAGTATGGGTAAAACTATAGGACATAATATTAAGTAAAAAATGAGACAATATGAATAATATAAGACAATGGACACTATAACAATGGAGTGCATTTAGCCATAAAGCACATAGTTCTGCTAGTAGATGCATAACAACAAAGCTTCACTCTCCCTGCATTGATTTGTGGACACCATCAATGAAATCCATCACTCACACGCGTGGAAGAAAAGGCACCATCATCCTCCCCCTGCGTCCCCCCTCATCCTCATCCCCACTCCACTGTGCCCAAACTATGCATGTAGTATCAAATACAACATAGGGGGATAGAGGGTGGTCTTACCTGGCCGCAGCACACCGGCAGCCAGAGGCAGGCTCCCCCGATCAAGCACAACAGCCGCCGGCCACTGAGAGCCATCTTTTACCCGCCCTGCAGCTGCGTGTGTCCGTCAGAGCGCGTAGCCGCTCCTTCGCTCCCGTGGCCGCGCGCCCCAGCACGCCCCCTGCTGGAGGAGGAGGAGGAGGATGATGACGATGATGATGATGCTGAGGAGGAGGAGGAGGGTGGCGTTTAGGGAGGTAGAGCGCAGGGTGCGGCAGTAAAAAAAAAAAAAATGGGATGGAGAACACGCGGGCGCGCGCACACACGCACATGCATGCGCACCCTTGCAGGAAATATGTTGAGCTCTGCAGAAAAATGTCCTTCTCTCTTTTTTGCTCTCTGTATGCAAATTCATGTCAAATTTTAAACACCTCACTTTTTTTAACTGTCATAAATACAGTTGTGGTCAAAAGTTTACATACACTCGTGAAGAACATTCAAGTTAAAGTTAAAGTATTAATGATTGTCACACACTAGGGATGTCCGATAATAGACTGCCGATATTATCGGCCGATAAATGCTTTAAAATGTAATACTCGATATTATCGCTATCGGTTTCAAAATTATCGGTATCGGTTTCACAGAGTAAAATTTATGGCTTTTTAAAACTGTCAATACTTAGACTTTGGCGTGGTTTGTTTTCCCATGGTGCAAAGGAAAGTTGGCGCGGGCAAGGCGTGAATGTAAGTACATATTTATTTATAACACTAACAAACTACAAAAAAAGGAAGCAAACAAAAGGCGCGCACAATGGCGGAGAACAAACTTGACTAATGAAAACAAAAGACTAGCACAAAGGCAATTAACTATGAACACGAAACAAAAACACTTACTGTGGCATGGCATGAAGCATGAACTATAATAAACAGGAATCTCATGGGTAGCAGAGGTAGTATTGATGGATAGGATAGATCAGGGGTCACCAACGCAGTGCCCGCGGGCACCAGGTAGCCCGTAAGGACCAGATGAGTAGCCCGCTGGCCTGTTCTAAAAATAGCTCAAATAGCAGCACTTACCAGTGAGCTGCCTCTTTTTTTAAAATTGTATTTATTTACTAGCAAGCTGGTCTCGCTTTGCTCGACATTTTTAATTCTAAGAGAGACAAAACTCAAATAGAATTTGAAAATCCAAGAAAATATTTTAAAGACTTGGTCTTCACTTGTTTAGATAAATTCATTAATTTTTTTACTTTGCTTGTTATAACTTTCAGAAAGACAATTTTAGAGAAAAAATACAACCTTAAAAATTATTTTCGGATTTTTAAACACATATACCTTTTTACCTTTTAAATTCCTTCCTCTTCTTTCCTGACAATTTAAATCAATGTTCAAGTAATTTTTTTTTTATTGTAAAGAATAAATACATTTTAATTTAATTCTTCATTTTAGCTTGTGTTTTTTTGACGAAGAATATTTGTGAAATATTTCCTCAAACGTATAATGATTAAAATTCAAAACAATTATTCTGGCAAATGTAGAAAATCTGTAGAATCAAATGTAAATCTTATTTCAAAGTCTTTTGAATTTCTTTTAAAATTTTTGTTCTGGAAAATCTAGAAGAAATAATGATTCGTCTTTGTTAGAAATATAGCTTGGTCCAATTTGTTATATATTCTAACAAAGTGCAGATTGGATTTTAACCTATTTAAAACATCAAAATTCTAAAATTAATCTTAATCAGGAAAAATTACTAATGATGTTCCATAAATTATTTTTTTAATTTTTTCAAAAAGATTCGAATTAGCTACTTTTTCTCTTCTTTTTTTCGGTTGAATTTTGAATTTTAAAGAGTCGAAATTGAAGATAAACTATGTTTCAAAATTTAATTGTCATTTTTTTTCGTGTTTTCTCCTCTTTTAAACCGTTCAATTAAGTGTAAACATCATTAATTATTAATAGAAACATAGAGTCAAAGGTAAATTGAGCAAATTGGCTATTTCTGGCAATTTATTTAAGTGTGTATCAAACTGGTAGCCCTTCGCATTAATCAGTACCCAAAAAGTAGCTCTTGCTTTCAAAAAGGTTGGTGACCCCTGGGATAGATGATGTCACCAGGACGAACAACAGAAACAGACCGGCTTAAATAGCAGTGACATGATCAGTGAAAACAGGTGCGTGACTCAAAACGTGAAACAGGTGCGTGACATGACAGGTGAAAAACTAATGGGTTGCTATGGGGACAAAACAAACAAAAGTGCACAAAGTGTCCAAAAACAAAACCGAACATGACTAAAACAAAACATGATCACACAGACATGACAAAAACACCCCTGTGTACACGGACGTAGGGAGAAGTACAGAGCGCCAATAACCCTTAAAGGCACTGCCTTTAAGTCACATAATATCTACGGATTTTCGCACACACGCACAAGTGAATGCAAGGCATACTTGGTCAACAGCCATACAGGTCACACTGAGGCTGGCCGTATAAACAACTTTAACACGGTTACAAATATGCGCCACACTGTGGGAGAACATCCGCACCGTAACACAACATAAACACAACAGAACAAATACCCAGAACCCCTTGCAGCACTAACTCTTCCGGAACGCTACAATATTCGGAGGTCTCAAGGTTGGCAAGTATGCTCTAATATTCTCTGGACTGAAGCTGTGTGCCTTCATTGTTTTTGTAGCTGTTGTTTTGAGGCATGTTTAAAAAATAAATAAAATAATGCACTTGGTGAAAGTCAAAGTATAGTATTGACTTCAATAATAAATATGGCAGTGCCATGTTGGCATTTTTTCCCGTAACTTGAGTTGATTTATTTTGGAAAACCTTGTTACATTGTTTAATGCATCCAGCGGGGCATCACAACAAAATTAGGCACAATAATGTGTTAATTCCACGACTGTATATATCGGTATCGGTTGATATCGGAATCGGTAATTAAGAGTTGGACAATATCGGATATCGGCAAAAAAGCCATTATCGGACATCTCTATCACACACACACTAGGTGTGGCGAAATTATTCTCTGCATTTGACCCATCACCCTTGATCACCCCCCTGGGTGGTGAGGGGAGCAGTGGGCAGCAGCAGTGAACAGCAGCAGTGGCCGCGCCCGGGAATCATTTTTGGTGATTTAACCCCCAATTCCAACTAGGGATGTCCGATAATATCGGCCTGCCGATATAATTGGCCAATAAATGCGTTAAAATGTAATATCGGAAATTATCGGTATCGGTTTTTTTATTATCTGTATCGTTTTTTTTGTTTGTTTGTTTTTTAAATCCACATAAAAAACACAAGATACACTTACAATTAGTGCACCAACCCAAAAAACCTCCCTCCCCCCATTTCTTTCTGTTATCAATATTCTGGTTCCTATCAATATATATCAATACAGTCTGCAAGGGATACAGTCCGTAAGCACACATGATTGTGCGTGCTGCTGTTCCACTAATAGTACTAACCTTTAACAGTTAATTCTACTCATTTTCATTCATTACTAGTTTCTATGTAACTGTTTTTATATTGTTTTACTTTCTTTTTAATTCAAGAAAATGTTTTTAATTTAGTTATCTTATTTTATTTTATTTTTTTGAAAAAGTACCTTATCTTCACCATACATGGTTGTCCAAATTAGGCATAATAATGTGTTAATTCCACGACTGCATGTATCGGTTGATATCGGTATCGGTAATTAAAGAGTTGGACAATATCGGAATATCGGATATCGGCAAAAAGCCATTATCGGACATCCCTAATTCCAACCCTTGATGCTGATTGCCAAGCAGGGAGGTAATGGGTCCCATTTTTATAGTCTTTGGTATGACTCGGCCGGGGTTTGAACTCAGAACCACTCTAACCACTAGGCCACTGAGTAGGTTTACTTACTTTGGAGTGTTTTTTGAGTCCATTGGCATTTTTTGACTATTTTAATTAGAGATAAATGTAATATCGGAAATTATCGATATCGTTGTTGTTTTTTATTGGTATGGTTTTTTAATTTTTTTATTAAATCAACATAAAAAAACACAAGACACACTTACAATTAGTGCACCAACCCCAAAAAACCTCCCTCCCCCATTTACACTCATTCACACAAAAGGGTTGTTTCTTTCTGTTATTAATATTCTGGTTCCTACATTATATATCAATATATATCAATACAGTCTACAAGGGATACAGTCCGTAAATAGTACTAACCTTTAACAGTTGATTTTACTCATTTTCATTAATTACTAGTTTCTGTTTTTATATTGTTTTACTTTCTTTTTAATTCAAGAAAATGTTTTTAATTTAGTTATCTTATTTTTTTATTTTTTTTTAAAAAGGACCTTATCTTCACCATACCTGATTGTCCAAATTAGGCATAATAATGTGTTAATTCCACGACTGTATATATCGGTATCGGTTTATATCAGTATCAGTTGATATCGGTAATTAAGAGTTGGACAATATCGGATATCAGCAAATAAGCCATTATTGGACATCCCTAATTTTAATCCATCAGATGGCAGATGACCATTATGAAACACCGACACAGTATCAGTGCGGTGTCAATACATACATCTAATGAGTGTGCCACACACTCACCTATTTGTACCCGTCACTACTACATCTGGTGCAGTGATGATATGCTGTTTGTTGTGTCCCTCAATTTACTTTCATTCGTCAACACGTTTATTGACCAAAATGAGAAATAAAATAAGTGAACTTTTTTGTGTTCTGGAAGTAAACACAAGTTGTCCGCCACGTTTGATGCCGATTGAAGCGGTGGGAAACGATGAAAGTGCAGCCTTTTCGTACTTGTCAGCAGCATTTCCGCCTCTTCTGTTTTCATGGAAACATTTCCATCCGATGATGTGAAGGAGCAGGAAAATGTCCTTTTTCTCGTCTTTCCAGGTGACTTCACACCATCACGCTGGTCTTGCAAGGCGACCATGATCCCGTGCTGCGTTCAGGTACGGCCTACACGCAAACTGGATGGAGTTCTTTGTTTTCCGGAGATGACTTCTCCCTGCTCTTTATCTCTCCTCCTGCACGCCGCCATGCCTTCAAGCCGTGAGTCGCAGATTAACTCAACTTATCCACTTCACACACGCTTTAGTTTTACCCGCACACGCTCCAGGCTGGAAGATTACTGGGGGAAAATGATTTCCTTTTTTTAGGACTTGCCTGCCAACGCTATCTGTCTTTTTCTTTCTTTTATTTGATAACAGCTTGCTATCTTTGACCCAAATCTTGTTTTGTCTCTTCTTGCTCTCTCTGGCCATCTTAGCTTTGCTTTATTCCATCATGAAACATTTACTCTCCTCATTTCTGCTATTTATTTATCTTTATTGTGTTTGTTTATTCTGTTACACTGTTTTACTTGGCACAGTGTTATGCACACGTTACACCCTTGAGTCTGCCTTCACTAAAAACTGATGTTTTCTTTTGCATTTTCATGTTTTCCATTCTCAACAAATAAGTACAATTTAATGGTTGGAGGACTGTAATTTGGCCATGTAGTTTTGAAAAAGTATTTCTTTAAAATAGCAGTTTTTGTTAAGTTATTCCAAATAGGAGAACATCCTTTGCTATACACTGAGCCCTAAAAATAATAATGCATCAAAATCAGTGTTGTTATGAATCAATCAATCAATCAACATTTACTTATATAGCCCTAAATCACGAGTGTCTCAAAGGGCTGCACATGCCACAACGACATCCTCGGCTCAGATCACACATCAGGGCAAGGGAAAACTCAACCCAATGGGACAATGAGAAACCTTGGAGGGGACCGCAGATGTGGGTGATCGACGGTATCGAAAGCACTGATCGTCCTAATATTACAAACAGTTCCTTGATAAGTTTCCCAGGAAGTGGGTGAAGTAAACATGTTGTTTGTTTTATCCCATTTACACGCTGTAGGAGTTCCTCTAATGTTATTTCATCAAAAAGAGAGAGACTATTTTGTCAGGCAATATCCGTCGTGTATACATTGGTATCTGTCTCAATAGAGCCCAGTTGTAGCTGGGATGCGTTGTCTTTAATCTCCTTTCTAATGAGTTCAATTTTCTTATTAAAGAAATTCATAAAGTCATCTGCCGAGTGGGTGGAGCTACTGGGAGGAGTCCCAAATGAATGAATGTTTGACCTATTAAAAGCTGTAATTACCTTATCTACAATATTCCACTTTGCAACTCATTCCTGGAAATATTGCATATTTTGTGTTTTTCCCCATAATAAAAATTGTTTTTTTTGTAAAAAAAACAAAAAAACGTTAGAAGCTGTTGAAAAATGTGAAGCGTTGAAAGTTTAACTGTATATATATATATATATATATATATATATATATATATATATATATATATATATATATATATATATATATATATATATATATATATATATATATATATATATATATATATATATATATAAATACACTACCGTTCAAAAGTTTGGGGTCACATTAAAATGTCCTTATTTTTCAATGAAGATGACTTTAAACTAGTCTTAACTTTAAAGAAGTACACTCTATACATTGCTAATGTGGTAAATGACTATTCTAGCTGCAAATGTCTGGTTTTTGGTGCAATATCTACATAAGTGTATAGAGGCCCATTTCCAGCAACTATCACTCCAGTGTTCTAATGGTACAATGTGTTTGCTCATTGGCTCAGAAGGCTAATTGATGATTAGAAAACCCTTGTGCAATCATGTTCACACATCTGAAAACAGTTTAGCTCGTTACAGAAGCTACAAAACTGACCTTCCTTTGAGCAGATTGAGTTTCTGGAGCATCACATTTGTGGGGTCAATTAAACGCTCAAAATGGCCAGAAAAAGAGAACTTTCATCTGAAACGCGACAGTCTATTCTTGTTCTTAGAAATGAAGGCTATTCCACAAAATTGTTTGGGTGACCCCAAACTTTTGAACAGTAGTATATATATATATATATATATATATATATATATATATATATATATATATATATATATATATATATATATATATATATATATATATATATATATATAAATGTAGATATAACTTCTTTTTTTTTCAACCAAGGAGTGAAAGTGGGAGTTTTTGAAAAAAAACTGTCATTGTACCAAAAATAATAATGCATCAAAATCAGTGTTGTTATGAATGATTGACCTATTTAAGGCTGTAATTACCTTAGTTAAAATATTCCACTTTGCAACTCATTTCTGGAAACATTGCATATTTTGGGTTTTTCCCCATAACAAAAATTGTTGGTTTTTTTGTAAAAAAAAAAAAACAACAACAAAAACTAACCAAAAAAACATTAGAAGTTGTTGAAAAATGTAAAGCGTTGAATGTTTAACTATATATATATATATATATATATATATATATATATATATATATATATATATATATATATATATATATATATATATATATATATATGTAGAGATAACTTCTTTTTTTTTTCAACCAAGGAGTGATAGTGTGAGTTTTTGAAAAAAACTGTCATTGTACCAAAAATAATAATGCATCAAAATCAGTGTTGTTATGAATGATTGACCTATTTAAGGCTGTAATTACCTTAGTTAAAATATTCCACTTTGCAACTTGTTTCTGGAAATATTGCATATCTTCTGTTTTTCCCCATACTTTTATAAAAATGATTTTTGTTTTTTTTTTACAAAAAGTGCATAAAAGTTTTTAAAAAACATTACAGATGTATTAAAACTTTAAATTTAGGTAGAAATTATATACAACACTTTTTTGAGCATGTCCATTTTTCAACCAAGGAGTGTGAGTTTTTGGAAAAAACTGTCATTGTTCCAAAAATAATAATGCATCAAAATCTGTGTTGTTATGAATGATTGACCTATTAAAAGCTGTAATTACCTTATCTACAATATTCCACTTTGCAACTTGTTTCTGGAAATACTGCATATTTTGCGGTTTTTTTTCCCCATAATAAAAATAGTTTTTTTTGTAAAAAAATAAATAAAAAACATTAGAAGCTGTTGAAAAATGTAAAGAGTTGAAAGTTTAACAATATATATATATACAGTATATAAATGTAGATAGAACTTCTTTTTTTTCAACCAAGGTTGTGTAAGTTTTTGGAAAAAACTGTCATTGTTCCAAAAATAATAATGCATCAAAATCAGTGTTGTTATGAATGATTGACCTATTTAGGGCTGTAATTACCTTAGCTAAAATATTCCACTTTGCAACTCGTTTCTGTAAATATTGTATATTTTCTGTTTCCCCCTATAATAAAAAACAAACAAAAAAAACATTACAAATATATTAAAACTTTATATCTATGAATATGTCTGAAGCTGTTGAACATTTTAAAGCATTGAAATTTTAAATAGGGATGTCCGATAATGGCTTTTTGCCGATATCCGATATTCCGATATTGTCCAACTCTTTAATTACCGATACCGATATCAACCGATACCGATATCAACCGATATATGCAGTCGTGAAATTAACACATTATTATGCCTAATTTGGACAACCAGGTATGGTGAAGATAAGGTACTTTTTTAAAAATAATAATAAAATAAGATAAATAAATTAAAAACATTTTCTTGAATAAAAAAGAAAGTAAAACAACATAAAAACAGTTACATAGAAACTAGTAATGAATGAAAATGAGTCAAATTAACTGTTAAAGGTTAGTACTATTAGTGGACCAGCAGCACGCACAATCATGTGTGCTTACGGACTGTATCCCTTGCAGACTGTATTTATATATATTGATATATAATGTAGGAAACAGAATATTGATAACAGAAAGAAACAACCCTTTTGTGTGAATGAGTGTAAATGGGGGAGGGAGGTTTTTTGGGTTGATGCACTAATTGTAAGTGTATCTTGTGTTTTTTATGTTGATTTAATAAAAATAAAAAAATATTTATTTTTTTTTAAAAACGATACAGATAATAAAAAAAACGATACCGATAATTTCCGATATTACATTTTAACGCATTTATCGGCCGATAATATCGGCCTGCCGATATTATCGGACATCTCTAATTTTAAAGCATTGAAAGTTAAAGATATATATATATATATATATATATATATATATATATATATATATATATATATATATATATATATATATATATATATATATATATATATATATATATATATATATATATATATATATATATATATATATATATATATATATATACAGTATATGAATGTATACAGGACTTACTTATAACACTTTATAACACTTTTCCCCATAATAAAAAAAGGTTTTTTTACGAAAAGAGCATAAACCATAAAAAAAAACATTACAAATACATAAAAACGTTATATCTATGGATACGTCTAAAGCTGTTGAAACATTTAAAGTATTGAACATTTAAAAAAACAAAAACATATGACTTACTTACAACACTTTTTTGAGCGTGTCTGTTTTTCGTCGTTTCGTAGGCTTAACCTAGTTTTGAACAAAGTAGACACCCGGGTGTAACTGTTGATGCGATACTCCTGATATCAATAATATCACGAAATCTGCCTTTGTAAAGAAGATAAAGTTATGGTTTAATTGAGTAAGCAATATTTTGGTTGCAGTTTGTAGTCTGCTCCTCAAAAATAGATACCTAGGACCCAAATAAAAAGTAACAACAAAATGAATGTAAAGTCATGCATCTGCAGTGTGCAGGTGTTCCTAATGAAAAGGCCGGGGTGAGTGTGGAGTACACATGGTGTGTGTTTGCCTCCGCCAGTGGCTTTGTCTCATTCTTTCATGTCATGCCCAAAAAAAAACAGAGGTTGGTGTGTTGGTTGTCATGGCAACACACACCGGCCTCCCATGCATGCACATCACATCTTCCATATATGGATGTTCACGTACAATAAGACCATAGGAAAATGACAACAAATTACAGTTCGCACACAGAAGCTCACGCCCGAAGCGTTTTTTTTTTACCCCCTTCTCTTTTCTCCAATCCTGTTTCATGCTCGTCCTCCTCATCCAATCCCCGCTGGTTGGTTGCTATGGAAACGGGACACCAAATTGTATCTTCTGGCAAGTCATTATGGTTAATGTCAGCAAGAGAGACGCACTCGCTGCGGGAGGGGATGAGTGGCAATCTGTGAGGGGGTACACCGAGTTTATAGTCTCACACACACACACACACACACACACACACACACACACACACACACACACACACACACACACACACACACACACACACACATTCTTGTATTTCTTACCTTCTTGAGCTCTCTGAATAATGCCTACCTCTTTAGGGCCACCCTTTCTAGACATATAAAGATGTGTATTTACAACATTAATAATATATACATACTATGCAAATATAAAAATGCTTGTTGTGAAAAATGAGGTGGAATTTCACAAGAAAAAGGTCACAATTTCACAAGAAAAACTTAGAATGTTGGCAGTATGATAATAAAAGTCGTCGTTTTACTCAACGCAAGTCAAAATTTTACAAGAAAAACTGAACATTTGTGCAATATTATGATAAAAGTTGGAATTGTACTCGATAACAGTCGCAATTTTACAAGAAAAGCTTAGAATTTTGGCAATTTTATGAAAAGAGTCTTAATTTTACTCGACAAACGTCACAATTTTATAAGAAAATGTTAATATTTTGGCAATAATCGGAATTTTACTTGGCAAAATTATGAAAAAAGTCATAGTTTTTCTTTTTAAAAAAGTCACTATTTTACAAGAACAACAAAAAAATTGGCAATATTGTGATAAAAGTCAGAATTTTATATGACAAATGTCACCATTTTGCATTAAAAAGTCATAATTTCACATAAAAAAATCATACTTTTGCAAGAAAAATATTGCAATATTACAGAAACATAAAGGTTATGAGAAATTGTTCTCAATTTTATAAGAAAAAAGTCAACACATTGTGAGAAAAAGACTGCTTTTAGTAAAAAAATTTTTTTATTTTTTTTAATTTGTAATTGGATTTTAATCATTATTTACTTCAAGTTATTTATTACAGTATGTCTCTATATACATTTTTATTTTATTTTATTCTGGCCAAAGGGGGCGCATTTCAATTACTGACACACACTTGTTATTACATATGTTGACCAGAGGGGGACCACTTCAAATTTTTACACACACTTGTTATTTCATATGTTGACCAGAGGGAGAGCACTTTAAAAACCGACACATTCAATTAAAAAAAACAAAAAAACTTTTTGGGACCACCCTAGTTTTGATAGATTTCACCACC
>NC_084738.1:68724668-68729668 GCF_033978785.1 Entelurus aequoreus | reverse complement strand
TTGAGACTCCATATTGAGTTAGCAAAATGGAATGAGATTGTCAAAAGGTGGAAAAAACACAAATAAAGCAGGCATGTGATTTTTCCGTCCAAAGTCGGAATTCCGTCTTTTTTAATCTCGGGGGGAAAAAAAAAAGATCTCCCGTTTTTCCGTTTTTTTTCCCGACCCTAAATCAAGATTCGAGACGTAGTTTATATTAGTTGATTGGTCGATATGTTCCTTGTGACCAATCAGGACATCTGTTATGAATGATGACGTTAATAACGTCATCATTCATAATGGTTATTAGCGCCATTTTCCATATGTAAACGATGTCGGTTCTCGAGAGAAAGGACGCTTTACAGTAAAAGAAATTGATAAACATGTCAAAAATAAGCTTCGATGGGACTGGATGGAAAGGGAAATCACTGATACTGTTGGGAAGAAGGAAGTTACGACTTTGTTCGGTGATTTTATTCGGAAAATCGATCGTCCTGGAAAGGTTTTGTGCACGTGGTGTCATGATAATATTGACTATGGATCACGAGGTTTCAAGGCTTTGGAAGTACATGCGAAACGCCAAAAACATATGAAACAACTTGAAGCAAGGAAAACAAACTTTTCACTAGCTGGTACTTTTGGATGTCAACCGAAAGTGAGCAAACCTTACGGGCTTCATCCTTTGTTTACATCGAGAGGAAAGATCCACCCACTTCAGTTGCAGACAGGGTTGTTAGTAATGAGGTAAGCTAAAAAATATTTGCTTGCGAAATACGCATGTTTGTTTGAAATATTAACCAATTATTGCTTTGCGAAATATAAATGGGTATTTCTAAAAATAAAAAGCCACGTGAAAATATATAATGAAATTACAGAAATTCAAAGAGTCGCATTATTGAATCCAGTTAACAATTTATTTGAAATACATTTGCATATAATACTATTTTGTAATATTAAGTTCTTATGTAGTCTCTTGAAACTATTGTCAGGGGTGTAACAATCTTGAAGGTAAATATTTTCACACTTGTTTCATGCAATATGTCAGTGTCCTCACATTATTATTATTTCCTATTTTCAAATATGAGTAAACAATACTAAACATGTTTAGTTATTTTCATAAATGTATATCCTATTTTGGCGAAAAGAATGAAATGTTTACATTACATGAACTGAAGTAATGTGGTAATACTGTAAATAAACTGTGGATAATAACACTGATCAGTGTGACACCTGTGGATGTGAAATGAACACAAGATGTAAATATTAGTGACTAAATACTGTTGGGACTGAACCATATACAGTGATTCATTAGGATAATTGGGTTATGTATGTTCTATTAATGATGTTTTCATGTCTTTAAAGCAGGGGTCACCAACCTTTTTGAAAGCAAGAGCTACTTCTTGGGTACTGATTAATGCGAAGGGCTACCAGTTTGATACACACTTAAATAAATTGCCAAAAATAGCCAATTTGCTCAATTTACCTTTAACTCTATGTTATTATTAATAATTAATGATATTTACACTTAATTGAACGGTTTAAAAGAGGAGAAAACACGAAAAAAAATGACAATTAAATTTTGAAACATAGTTTGTCTTCAATTTCGACTCTTTAAAATTCAAAATTCAAACGAAAAAAAGAAGAGAAAAACTAGCTAATTCGAATCTTTTTGAAAAAATAAAAAAATAATTTATGGAACATCATTAGTAATTTTTCCTGATTAAGATTAATTTTAGAATTTTGATGACATGTTTTAAATAGGTTAAAATCCAATCTGCACTTTGTTAGAATATATAACAAATTGGACCAAGCTATATTTCTAACAAAGACAAATCATTATTTCTTCTAGATTTTCCAGAACAAAAATTTTAAAAGAAATTCAAAAGACTTTGAAATAAGATTTAAATTAGATTCTACGGATTTTATAGATTTGCCAGAATATTTTTTTTGAATTTTAATCATAATAAGTTTGAAAAAAATATTTCACAAATATTCTTCGTCGAAAAAACAGAAGCTAAAATGAAGAATTAAATTAAAATGTATTTATTATTCTTTACAATAAAAACAAAAAAAATGACTTGAACATTGATTTAAATTGTCAGGAAAGAAGAGGAAGGAATTTAAAAGGTAAAAAGGTATGTTTAAAAATCCTAAAATCATTTTTAAGGTTGTATTTTATCTCTAAAATTGTCTTTCTGAAAGTTATAAGAAGCAAAGTAAAAAAATTCATGAATTTATTTAAACAAGTGGTCCAATTTGTTATCCAAGTCTTTAAAATATTTTCTTGGATTTTCAAATTCTATTTGAGTTTTGTCTCTCTTAGAATTAAAAATGTCGGGCAAAGCGAGACCAGCTTGCTAGTAAATAAATACAATTTAAAAAATAGAGGCAGCTCACTGGTAAGTGCTGCTATTTGAGCTATTTTTAGAACAGGCCAGCGGGCTACTCATCTGGTCCTTACGGGCTACCTGGTGCCCGCGGGCACCACGTTGGTGACCCCTGGTTTAAACACTAAAATATTTTCTTCAAATGGTGCTGTCTTTGTTAATTTTAGCATGTTAAATTGGACCTGGCTGGGGGCCTTCGTCCCCCAGACCCCCGGAAATTTTTTCAGTCTTTTTCATTGTGGTCAAATCACATGGCTGATAAAGGCAGACACGCTGAAGCGCTGAGAAGTGACTGCGCCCTGCTTTTTTGCCTGCAGGCGGGACACAAAATGAATGAATGAAGCGTTCGTACACAGACACATGGTATATATTTGATAGTATCTGATAGTATATATCTGTATCATGAATCAATTTAAGTGGACCCCGACTTAAACACGTTGAAAAACTTATTCGGGTGTTACCATTTAGTGGTCAATTGTACGGAATATGTACTTCACTGTGCAACCTACTAATAAAAGTTTCAATCAATCAATCAATCAATCAATCAATCAATCAATCAATCAATCCTACGCGCGGACATATTTGGCTCGATCTAAAAGTTCTTAAATGTTAACGTTTGTAAATCGAGGTTCGACTGTAATCAATGCAAATAGTTTATTTCATCCGTCCATCCATCCATTTTCTACCGCTTATTCCCTTCGGGGTCGCGGGGGGCGCTGGAGCCTAGCTCAGCTACAATCGGGCGGAAGGCGGGGTACACCCTGGACAAGTCGCCACCTCTTGGGCAGCCTGTTTTCTTCTTTTCAGCCTTATACTCCCACCCTAACTTTACCCACGTGGCTGGGCATTGTCTTGCTGAAATAAGCAGGGGCGTCCATGAGGGCAACATATGTTGCTCCAAAAGCTGTATGTACCTTTCAGCATTAATGGTGCCTTCACAGACGTGTAAGTTACCCATGTCTTGGGCACTAATACACCCCCATACCATCACACATGCTGGCTTTTACACTTTGTGCCTAGAACAATCCAGATGGTTCTTTTCCTCTTTGGTCCGGAGGACACGACGTCCACAGTTTCCAAAAACAAATCGAAATGTGGACTCGTCAGACCACAGAACACTTTTCCACTTTGCATCAGTCCATCTTAGATGAGTTTGGGTCCAGCAAAGCTGGTGGCGTTTCTGGGTGTTGTTGACAAATGGCTTTCGCTTTGCATAGTAGAGTTTTAACTTGCACTTACAGATGTAGCGACCAACTGTAGTTACTGACAGTGGGTTTCTGAAGTGTTCCATGTGGTGATATCCTTTACACACTGATGCCCCCGGGCATTCAATGTTACGTGCAGTGATTTCTCCAGATTCTCTGAACCTTTTGATGATGTCACGGACCGTAGATGGTGAAATCTCTAAATTCCTTGCAACAGCTGGTTGAGAAATTTTGTTCTTAAACTGTTCAACAATTTGCTCAGGCATTTGTTGACAAAGTGGCGACCCCGTCCTTGTTTGTGAATGTTGTCTAAATGTTGCATAGATGATGTTTTACTCATCATCTTGTGGGCTCTGTACCGAGGATGTCGTTGTGGCTTGTACAGCCCTTTGAGACACTTGTGATTTAGGGCTATATAAATAAACATTGATTGATTGATTGATTGATCTTCAAGCCGCTTTCTGACAGTCGCTTCAGGACGCGCCGTTTGTGGGCGGGTCTTATTTACTGTACGTGTCTCCACCTCGACTGTGTTGTCTTCCCGCCACTTTTATTGCCGTTTTTAGCCCTTCCATAGCGAGACTACTGACAGATGTAAATCGGAACGCCACGCTACTTTGTACTAGGAATGGCAACAGCGGAGGATGCATGTGCATGTACGAGCCAGTCTGCTTTAAAACAAGAGGATAGAGGAAAAAATAAGGAACTTATTCACTACAATGACATACTCGCGCAGAGCACTTTGGGTACATTTTCCACCATATACGGATAATCCGTTGACGTCACATGTTGGGAAAACGTCACAAATTGGGCTGGTTTGGTGGAAGTATGAAGGAAGGCAAGGTTGTTTTCTAAATATCTCGCCCTGCCTCCATGCCTTGGTTTCACATTTTTGGGGCTTTTGCAGACCCCAAATACGCAAAAACAGGTTCCAGTGGGTAAGAAAAGTTGGGTTTGCATAATAGGTTCCCTTGAAATAATTTGGGTTTTGCATGAATCCAGAGACTTACTCCCTGAGTTTGTAAGCAGTAACAAAAAACAACCCAAAAACTATTTTTTTCCCAATAATAAGAAGATGAAAAGGGGAAAAAAAAATAGTAATATTATCATTTTAATATCGTTTATATAATGATACCACATTTGGTATCGATAATATCGACATCTGGATTGATCACCCCTACTTTCCTTTGAAGTTTTAGCAGATGGCTTCTTGTGTGGTTTTTACTCTGGCCCTCCAGTGATAATGCTACTTGGAGGACACTTTGTTTTCTGCCATGTCTAATGGAGTCCGGCTAGTGTGGCTGGACTATGTGTATGTTGGTAAAACTCACTCCCTGACAACTTTAAGAGCATCGCTGGTTACCGGGTTGATCGTGCGGGCTTTCAGCTCGGTAGTTTGCACGCTTGTCTATCATGCTGGAGGACCTAC
>NC_084738.1:68714668-68717168 GCF_033978785.1 Entelurus aequoreus | reverse complement strand
CATATTATTTACCAGCAACATAAAGTGAAACAGAGGCAGAGGTGTCCTGCCACAGTCAGTAACAAATAAACAGAAAACAGTAGTGGTCAAATACAAATAAGGCAACAAGAGAAGTATCCTACACTTCTCTTTTGTAAAGTAAATCTGAACAGCCTATATGGGCATCTACATCAACTATATGATTTGCCTGAGAAGCTGGACAGGACCACAAAAAAAAAAAAAAATAAATAAATAAATAAAAATAAATAAATTTAAAAAATTATTTTTTATTTGTGGCGGACGTAATTCTTTCGTGGCGGGCCACCACAAATAAATGAATGTGTGGGAAACACTGTGTGTGCAAAACAGCAGCAGGTGGCTGTGGCCTGCGGGCCGGTTGTAATACTAATCAAATATCATCCCGGGGGCCATAGATCATTCATTCGTGGGCGGGATCTGGCCCGCGGGCCTTGACTTTGACACATAGGATCGAGAGACTTAAGCGTTTAAAGTAAATTAAGTATATATATATTTACCCAAAATTTTTGTGAAAAGTTTTGTCTTAACTAATTAATGAAATAAAATAAATGTGTTACTTATTTAAGTCTCCAATTACTTTACATCAAATATTCCACTTTAAAAGTCTCATAGGGGAAAATTTTGCAGATTTTGTGTTGTAGTCATACAAAACAGGGTTTTGAGAAAAAGGCAATAAAACGTAACTTTAAAACTGATTCGATTTTTCAGTGTGCCGCCCTAAGTGGAAAAAGTTGGGTCAAAGAATGCTGGCAAAACTTGTCTTCTGGATAACATACTTGAATACACTTGAATTCAGCTTATAATGTCTCGGGGTAAAAAGCTTGACTTCTGCTTAAAACACTCAAATAACATTTCAATTCAGATTAAAATGTCTTGGAAAAACTTGAATTATGGATAAAATACTTGAAAAATGCCTAAATTTATCATAAACTGTCTGGCTAAAACTTGGAATTCTGGATAAAATACTTCAAAAATCCCTAAATGTATCATAAACTGTCTGGTTAAAACTTGAATTCTGGATAATATACTTGGAAAAACCCTGATGCTTAACTAAAAAAGCCTGAATGTTTGATAAAATAATTGAAAAACACTTATATTCAGCTAAAAATGTCTGGGAAAAACTTAAATTGTCTATAAGATACTTTAAAAAAAATTAAATGCAACTTAAAATGTCTAGAAAGACTTGAAGTCTGGATAAAATACTTGAAAAACACTTGTTGTTGCTGCCCTAAATGCTTAAATTCTTCTCAAAATGCCTGAAAAGTGTTTAAAAATGATTTAATGTGGCTGGTAGAAGCTTGAATTATGCGTAAAAACGTTTTAAAAAGTCTTAATTCTACTTGAAAAACTCTTGATTCTGCCTAAAATGACTGAAAAATGCTGGAATTTTTCATGCTCAAAATGCTTGAAAAACACTTAAAATCTGCTTAAAATGTCTGAAAAAACATTTGCTTGGAAAATACGTGATTCTGCCTAAAAATGCTTGAATTCTTCTCAAAATGCTTAAATTCTGCTTAAAATCTCTGAAAAACAATTTCACTTGGATTCCTCAATAAATATTTAGCAGAGTGTTACCAAATGGGATGGACCATGAGGGTGCAAAATTAGTTTTTAATGTTATTACAAAAAGTGTCAAAGTAGATGAAAAAAGGTCAACTTGTTTTATCAATAAAGTAATACTTGGGATATAAAATATATTTTCAAACATACTTTATATTAGAGAACAAATAAATCATTTTATAACGGATAAATCATCTTGCCGTATTTTATCTTGGTTAGATTAAATAGACATGTTTTAAGAAATGTGCAGCAACATGTAAAATTCCAGGAAAAAACTTGAATTCTGGATAAAATACTTGAAAATGCTTAAGTTCATCTTAAAATGTCAGTGGGAAAAACTTCAATTGTGGATAAAATATTTGAAAAACAATTAAATTCAGCTTAAAATATCTGGTGAAGAAACTGTCAGGTTCAAACACTGATGAGATCTATTAAACAAGACAAGAAGCAAGGAATTAAACAGAGACAGAATTCAATTTAGCTCAATTGAGGAGAAACGCGTAGACACTGTACCCTCGCACAGTGTCGTCCCACGCTCTGACGGAAGATTGTACGCCTCCTCTTTTATTTGGACTTTCCCTGATTACATGGCAACAGCTGTTTATTTTTTTTAATATTTTTTTTATAAGAATTTATTAATCAGTCAAACAAAACAATGCACAACAATACCATGATAATGCAATCCAGTTCCAATACCAAACCCGACCCAGCAACATTCAGAATAGCACTAAACAGAGCAATTGAGCTGTTTCTAAGGGAGGGGGGTCATAAACAGCCATCGCCTTTGGTTACAAAACAGTTCAAAGAAAAGGTGCCTGGAGCTTGCGTCAGGTCCTGCTTCCTCTCCGCTTTGTAGATCTCGGGTCAAGACAATATCTTCCTGTGGATTACAATACATCAAAGAAACCGACGCCCTCATGCC
>NC_084738.1:68669183-68704183 GCF_033978785.1 Entelurus aequoreus | reverse complement strand
GTTTTTTTGGCGCAGACATCTAACATTGGAGTCAATGAGGGATTCAGCTGACTTTCTTGGCTCTGAGGGCCAACAGAAGCCAAATGGGACACATGACCTCCATAAAAGTGACATTTTCTGAGAGAGGACATGTGTGTCAACGTTTTCACCGAAACTCATGACAGTGGGATAAAAGATGTGGCCGTGAGGACAGGTTGTTCACCAAAAGAGGACATTTTCGGGGCTTCCACGCTCTAGTAAATTAGAGTAGACGCCAAAACTAAAAGACATTGTAGAATTGCGTACTCTATAAGCGATGTTCAAAGCTAGAAATAAAGTTCTTCTGAAGGACTTACAAAAGTTATGTGTTCACGTCTGAAGATGAGAACCACAGAAGGCCGTATGATTTTAAACATCCAAGAAAGACTTAAAAAGTTGCAAGAATATCTTAAAAAGAGTTAACTGGAATTATATCAAACTGATTTTTGATTTTGATTGGACGTGTCATTGTGGAAATGCTTAAACGAAAATTAAAAAGTATGTTGGAGTTCGGGTGTTGGTGGAGGGAACAGTTATAAAGTCATCTAAAATAATTTGTGTTAAAAAGGGGCAGATAAATATAACAATAGTATTCTTCCATCTGCTCCTTTCTGATCATGGAAATGTATAAGAAACAAAAAACAATGAAAGTGTCAACAGTACGTGGCTTGTATCAATCAATCAATCAATCAATGTTTATTTATATAGCCCTAAATCACAAGTGTCTTAAAGGGCTGCACAAGCCACAATGACATCCGCGGTACAGAGCCCACATAAGGGCAAGGAAAAACTCACAACCCAGTGGGACGTCGATGTGAATGACTATGAGAAACTTTGGAGAGGACCGCATATGTGGGTGACCCCCGCTCTAGGGGAGACCGGATGCAATGGACGTCGAGTGGGTCTGACATAATATTGTGAAAGTCTAGTCCATAGTGGATCTAACATAATAGTGAGAGTCCAGTTCATAGTGAATCTAACATAATAGTGTGAGAGTCCAGTCCATAGTGGATATAACATAATAGTGAAAGTCCAGTCCATAGTAGATCTAACATAATAGTGAGAGTCCAGTCCATAGTGGATATAACATAATAGTGAGAGTCCAGTCCATAGTGGATATAACATAATAGTGAAAGTCCAGTCCATAGTGGATCTAACATAATAGTGAGAGTCCAGTCCATAGTGGATATAACATAATAGTGAGAGTCCAGTCCATAGTGGATCTAACATAATAGTGAGAGTCCAGTCCATAGTGGATCTAACATAATAGTGAGAGTCCAGTCCATAGTGGATATAACATACTAGTGAAAGTCCAGTCCATAGTGGATCTAACATAATAGTGTGAGAGTCCAGTCCATAGTGGATCTAACATAATAGTGAGAGTCCAGTCCATAGTGGATATAACATAATAGTGAGAGTCCAGTCCATAGTGGATCTAACATAATAGTGTGAGAGTCCAGTCCATAGTGGATCTAACATAATAGTGAGAGTCCAGTCCATAGTGGATCTAACATAATAGTGTGAGAGTCCAGTCCATAGTGGATCTAACATAATAGTGAGAGTCCAGTCCATAGTGGATCTAACATAATAGTGAGAGTCCAGTCCATAGTGGATCTAACATAATAGTGACAGTCCAGTCCATAGTGGATCTAACATAATAGTGAGAGTCCAGTCCATAGTGGATATAACATAATAGTGAGAGTCCAGTCCATAGTGGATCTAACATAATAGTGTGAGAGTCCAGTCCATAGTGGATCTAACATAATAGTGAGAGTCCAGTCCATAGTGGATCTAACATAATAGTGAGAGTCCAGTCCATAGTGGATCTAACATAATAGTGACAGTCCAGTCCATAGTGGATCTAACATAATAGTGAGAGTCCAGTCCATAGTGGATCTAACATAATAGTGACAGTCCAGTCCATAGTGGATCCAACATAATAGTGAGAGTCCAGTCCATAGTGGATTTAACATAATAGTGAGAGTCCAGTCCATAGTGGATCTAACATAATAGTGAGAGTCCAGTCCATAGTGGATCTAACATAATAGTGAGAGTCCAGTCCATAGTGGATCCAACATAATAGTGAGAGTCCAGTCCATAGTGGGGCCAGCAGGAGACCATCCCGTATATGTACACTACCGTTCAAAAGTTTGGGGTCACCCAAACAATTTTGTGGAATAGCCTTCATTTCTAAGAACAAGAATAGACTGTCGAGTTTCAGGTGAAAGTTCTCTTTTTCTGGCCATTTTGAGCGTTTAATTGACCCCACAAATGTGATGCTCCAGAAACTCAATCTGCTCAAAGGAAGGTCAGTTTTGTAGCTTCTGTAACGAGCTAAACTGTTTTCAGATGTGTGAACATGACTGCACAAGGGTTTTGTAATCATCAATTAGCCTTCTGAGCCAATGAGCAAACACATTGTACCATTAGAACACTGGAGTGATAGTTGCTGGAAATGGGCCTCTATACACCTATGTAAATATTGCACCAAAAACCAAACATTTGCAGCTAGAATAGTCATTTACCACATTAGCAATGTATAGAGTGTATTTCTTTAAAGTTAAGACTAGTTTAAAGTTATCTTCATTGAAAAATAAGGACATTTCAATGTGACCCCAAACTTTTGAACGGTAGTGTATATATGCATTTTCATGAAAGGAATAGAAAGAAATGACGATGATGAATGATGAATGTAAAACAATTCTTCTCAACAAAAGAGGAGAAATATAACCTTAGAGGAAAATCTAATTCAAAACATTTGTATGCACGTACAACACTTAAGACCTTTAGCATATCAGTATGTGGAATTAAATGATGGAACGGGTTAACCAAAGAAATCAAACAAAGCACCAATATGATTCAGTTTAAGAGACTGTTCAAACTACAAGTGTTCACAAAGTAAACAGAACAAGAATTATGATGAACATCTTTAATCCTTTTTTTTAAGATAAAGACTATTTATATATTTAATATTTGTTTACTTACTATGGTATATTTATTTATTATTTATTTTTTCACTGTTCTGTTACAGAGAACAAGGAAATGGGATACAATTGCATTGGTATGAAAAGGGGTAGAATTAAATAAGCTCAGCTTCTTCCTACTCCTTTTCGGACGTGCTGTAATAAAACTGGAAATATGTGATGCACCACATTGTATCGTTTGCATGTTCCAAATCAACTGAACTGAACTGAACTTGATGTACGCGACAAACGGCGAGAGGTGCAGCAGCGACTCACTGACTGACGTCACACTTGCACTTTCTCTCCTTGAAAGAGCACCACTGTCCTCTTAATATCATTGTGTCGGTGGGTATATCTCGGATGTATCAAAGTGCGTCCACATCGCAGACATGCTGCCCCCAGCCAATCTTGCTTACTACATCACAAAATTCTCTTTTGGTGATCAAACAATTTGTCGGTGGCCGAGTATTCACTAGTCAATATTGTGTCAATCAATTCATACAATATATTACTTTTTGTGAAGGTGTGGCAACTTTTATTTTGCAGTGGAGGTGCGGCGCGATCAGTTACCGTATTTTCCGGACGGCAGGGCGCACCGGATTATAAGGCGCACTGCCGATGAATGGTCTATTTTCCTTCTTTTTTCATATATAAAACGGATTACAGGGCGCATTAAAGGAGGCATATTTTGATTTATTTTTTCTAAATGTAAAAGACTTCCTTGTGGTCTACATAACATGTAATGGTGGTTCTTTGCTCAAAATGTTGCATAGATGATGTTTTACACATCTTCCAGTCGCTTTAGGATGCGCCGTTTTGTGGGCGGTCTTATTTACGTGGCTCACCTTCAACAGCGTCTTTTCTCCATCATCTTTATTGTAGCGGTGTAGCGTGCAAGGACGGAAGTGGAAGAAGTGTCAAAAGATGCAGCGAACGGTTTTAATGACATTCAGACTTTAATTCAATCAATATCGGAGCAGCCGGAAATGTGTCCCGTGAAAAACCGTCCGACCGGAACTCTAATAACCAAAGTTCCTTGGGTGAATAATGTAAACTCACTACACCGGTATGTTTTAGCGCTTTCATGGCGAGTTTACTGACATATATAAGTAAGAACTTTACACTACTTTATATTAGAAATGGCAACAGCGGAGGATGAATGTCCCATAACAAGAAGATAGAGACAAAGAAGAAGCTTATCGACTACGGTATCGGTACGGACTACAAAGGCGGAAGCGCACAATTTTTTCAGGATTTATGCAGATCCCAAATACAGATCAGCAGGTACCAGAAGGTAAGAAAAGTTGCTTTTGCATAATATTGCGAAACAAAACGCCAGATAATATAACTTACCTTATACACACACCATAATAATACTCCTATGTTGAAGCACAGTACAATCCATCAAGCGGTGCGGCTTCATAGCTTACCAAAGTCGTACTAAAACATTTTGATAGATTTTTGAGCACCCTGTGTAATGTTCTATATTTTCAATGGAACATATACAGGGTTTCCCACACATTCATTTATTTGTGGCGGCCCGCCACGAAAGAATTACGTCCGCCACAAATAAAAAAAAACTTTTTTTTATTTTTTTTTTGTCCTGTCCATCTTCTCAGGCAAATCATATAGTTGATGTAGATGCCCATATAGGCTGTTCAGATTTACTTTACAAAAGAGAAGTGTAGGATACTTCTCTTGTTGCCTTATTTGTATTTGACCACTACTGTTTTCTGTTTATTTGTTACTGACTGTGGCAGGACACCTCTGCCTCTGTTTCACTTTATGTTGCTGGTAAATAATATGGTTGTAGTAGTAGGCTAAAGTTAAATTATTTAGTATGCACTAATTAAAGGGGCAGAGCTTTAAGAGACATTTTAGCTTTTATATTTTATAAGATATATTTTTTGTAAGAACCACAATTAATAAATATATTTCAGTGAATAACTTATTGCTCAAATCTGTATATAAATATGTACATAAAGTGTTGTAATTATATTGTAAAATGGATGGATGGATGGACGTTTAAAACAAAACAGTTATTATTAATTAGTAAGTATACATTTTTGAGCCTTTTTAGAAAAAATAATATCATTGTAGTACATTATGCAAATTACACGAAGATGTCATGGTGAGCACGCCCATAGCCACGCCCCCACCGCCACAGGTATTTTGGCAGTTTATGGGAAACACTTATATAACATGTTGTATTGCAGTCTACACGTATCTCTTATGTTTGACAGCCATCTACTCGTCCAGTGTTTTTCAACCACTAGTGTGCCGTGAGATACAGTCTGGTGTGCCGTGGGAGATTATCTAATTTCACCTATTTTGGTTGCAAATATTTTTTGCAAACCAGTAATTATAGTCTGCAAATGATGTGTTGTTGTTGAGTGTCGGTGCTGTCTAGAGCTCGGCAGAGTAACCGTGTAATACTCTTCCATATCAGTAGGTGGCAGCTGGTAGCTAATTACTTTGTAGATGTGGGAAACAGCGGGAGGCAGTGTGCAGGTAAAAAGGTATCTAATGCTTAAACCAAAAATAAACAAAAGGTAAGTGCCCCTAAGAAAAGGCATTGAAGCTTAGGGAAGGCTACGCAGAACCAAACTAAAACTGAACTGGCTACAAAGTGAACAAAAACAGAATCCTGGACGACAGCAAAGACTTACTGTGGAGCAAATACGGCGTCCACAATGTACATCCGAACATGACGTGACAATCAACAATGTCCACACACAGAAGGATAAAGACAACTGAAATTATTCTTGATTGCTAAAACAAAGTAGATGCGGGAAATATCGCTCAAAGGAAGACATGAAACCATACTTGCCAACCCTCCCGTTTTTAGAGAATTCAGCGCCTCTCCCGACAACCTCCCGGCAGAGATTTTCTCCCGACAAACTCCCGGTATTCAGCCGGAGCTGGAGGCCACGCCCCCTCCAGCTCAATGCGGACCTGAGTGGCGACAGCCGTTCTCACGTCCGCTTTCCCACAAACAAACAGCTTGCCTGCCCAATGACGTCATAACATCTACGGCTTTTAGAGAGTAGAGTGCACAACAAGGAGAGAGAGTTCTTGGTTTCTTATGTGGGTTTATGGTTAGGCAGTTTCATTAACGTCCTCCCAGCGCGGTACCAACACACAACAACAGCAGTCACGTTTAGTCTACCGTAAAGCAGTTCATCTGCAGTAAACAGCAATGTTGTGACACTCTTAAACAGGACAATACTGCCATCTATTGGATAGCCTGCAGAACACTGAAATTCAAGTATTTTATTTATATGTATAATAAAATTTTTAAAAAAAATATATGTATATGTATATGTATATGTATATATATATATATATATATATATATATATATATATATATATATATATATATATATATATATATATATATATTATTATTATATTATATATATATATATATGAAATACTTGATTTGGTGAATTCTAGCTGTAAATATACTCTCTTCTTAACCACGCCCCCTGCCCCAAACACGCCGTCCCCCCCCACCTCCCGATATCGGAGGTCTCAAGGTTGGCAAGTATGCATGAAACTGCTACAGAAAAATACAAAAAAAAGGGAAAAAGCCACCAAAATAGGAGCGCAAGACAAGAACTAAAACACTACGCACGGGGAAACAGCAAAAAACTCCAAATAAGTCACGGCGTGATGTGACAGGTGGTGACGGTACACCTACTTTGAGACAAGAGCTATAGTTATGGTTTAAAGTCATATTCAACAATTGCGACAACAACTTTTTACTGTCTACCGAGTTTAATTTTTTAAAGATTTCTGCTGGTGGTGTGCCTCCGCATTTTTTCAACGCATAAAATGTGCCTTGGCTGAAAAAAGGTTGAAAAACACTGTACTGGTCACACTTATCATTACACCATGTACCAAATAAAATTGCTTCGAGGTCGGTAAGTAAAACCAGAACTATTCCGTACATTACGGGCACCGGGTTATAAGGCGCACTGTCGAATTTTGAGGGGGAAAAAAACGATTTTAAGTGCGCCTTATAGTCCGGAAAATACGGTACTTAAGTTTGTTTTTTGTAAAAAAAAAAACTAACAAAACAAAAAACTGATTTTGTAAAGGTGTGGCGACTTTTATTTTGCAGTGTTGGGGGAAACTTGACACTGTAATGTCAAGACGAGTTCAATCCAGATCTGATCCCAATTGCACATTTGAGCGGAATTTCTCCGGGATGTAAAATTCCGTTGCGCTTTTATGGGGATGTTGTTGGTTAAAGAAGGCATAAAGCGTAATAGCCGCATGTTTCACGCGCACAAAGCCAACTTAGAATAGCGCAATCATCCAGCTGAGGAGCTACATCAAGGTGGCAAATGTGCACTGGAGCAGCAGTTTGCATGTACAGTCTTCATTCAAGGTAATTGAACTAAGCTAAGTGGAAATTAATGAGGGTGTTCATTGCACTGGGAGCAGCCGTGTAAAGCGCTGGTGTGGAATACTGCAGGGTGTGCACTTCCGACACACAAGCACACACCTGGTGACCAACAAAGATCATCTTATAGGGATTTTACGAATAAGTAGCACACCGATTCTCAAATCCCTTCACTGGCTTCCTGTTCCACTCAGGATTGAATACAAAGTCTCCCTACTAACCCACCAGTGCCTCCGTGGAAATGCCCCCCTTTACCTCAAAGAACTGCTCACCCCCAAATCCTCCACAGGACACCTCCGCTCCGGACAGGCTAACCTCCGAGGACAAAGCTACGAACTATGGGAGACCGGGCTTTCTGCTCCGCCGCTCCCAGTCTGTGGAACGCTCTCCCTGACCACCTGAGGGCACCACAGACTGTGGATGCTTTTTTTTAAAAAGGCTTAAAAACTAGGGCTGCGAATCTTTGCGTGTCCCACGATTCGATTCAATATCGATTCTTGGGGGTCACGATTCCATTCAAAATCGATTTTTTTTTCGATTCAACGCGATTCGATTCAAAAACGATATTTTCCCGATTCAAAAGGATTGTCTATTCATTCAATACATAGATTTCAGCAGGATCTACCCCAGTCTGCTGACATGCAAGCATAGTAGTAGATTTTTGTAAAAAGCTTTTATAATTGCAAAGGACAATGTTTTATGAACTGATTGCAATCATGTAAATTTGTTTTAACTATTAAATGAACCAAAAATATGACTTATTTTATCTTTGTGAAAATATTGGACACAATGTGTTAAGCTTATGCAGTGTTTCCCACACATTCATTTATTTGTGGCGGCCCGCCACGAAAGAATTACGTCCGCCACAAATAAAATAGTCTTTTTTTTTTTTTCCTGTCCAGCTTCTCAAGCAAATCATATAGTTGATGTAGATGCCCATATAGGCTGTTCAGATTTACTTTACAAAAGAGAAGTGTAGGATACTTCTCTTGTTGCCTTATTTGTATTTGATCACTACTGTTTTCTGTTTGTTACTGACTGTGGCAGGACACCTCTGCCTCTGTTTCACTTTATGTTGCTGGTAAATAATATGGTTGTAGTAGTAGGCTAAAGTTAAATTATTTAGTATGCACTAATTAAAGGGGCAGAGCTTTAAGAGACATTTTAGCTTTTATATTTTATAAGACATATTTTTTGTAAGATCCACAATTAATAAATATATTTCAGTGAATAACTTATTGTTCAAATCTGTATATAAATATGTACATAAAGTGTTGTAATTATATTGTAAAATGGATGGATGGATGGATGGATGTTTAAAACAAAACTGTTATTAATTAGTAAGTATACATTTTTTTAGCCTTTTTAGAGAAAATAATATCATTGTAGTAAATTATGCAAATTACTCGATGATGTCATGGTGACCACGCCCACAGCCACGCCCCCACCGCCACAGGTATCTTGGCAGTTTATGGGAAACACGGTTATGAGATGAGATGCAAGTGTAAGCCACTGAGACACTATTGTTCATTTTTTAAATTTTTTATAAATGTCTAATGATAATGTCAATGAGGGATTTTTAATCACTGCTATGTTGAAATAGTAACTTATATTGATACTGTTGTTGATAATATTCATTTTTGTTTCACTACTTTTGGTTTGTTCTCTGTGTCGTGTTTGTGTCTCCTCTCAATTGCTCTGTTTATTGCAGTTCTGAGTGTTGCTGGGTCGGGTTTGGTTTTGGATTTGGATTGCATTGTCATGGTACTGCTGTGTATTGTTTTGTTGGATTGATTAATTTAAATTTTTAAAAAATGGGGGGGAAAAAAATCGATTTTAAAAAAAAAAAGAGAATCGATTCTGAATCGCACAATGTGAGAATCGCGATTCGAATTCAAATCGATTTTTTCCCACACCCCTATTAAAAACCCTTCTTTTTAAAAAAGCCTTTTTTATAGATAGTTGCATACTAGCTCTAACTATTAGGCTGTTCTAGTTTTTATTTGTAAGTAATTATTTTTATTATCTTTTTATTATTTTAATTTTTTTTCTTTAATACACTGTAGCACTTTGAGTTTGTTTGCTCAATATAAAGTGCTTTTTACAAATAAAATCAATTATTATTATTAAGTAAGGGTGTAATGGTAGGTCAGATCACGGTAAAGGCTGTTCCATAACAGGAGACATAACGATCATGTATTTGTACTTAAACGGTACACATTAAAGGTGAGGCACAAGAGGTGTACATTTTGCTGTATAACTCGGTTGGTAGAGTGGCCGTGCCAGCAACTTAAGGGTTCCAGGTTCGAACCCCGCTTCCGCCATCCTAGTCACTTTACCCACCTGCTCCCAGTGCCACCCACACTGGTTTAAATGTAACTTAGATATTGGGTTTCACTATGTAAAAGCGCTTTGAGTCACTAGAGAAAAGCGCTATATAAATATAATTCACTTCACTTTCGCTACGCACCTCCACAAGACCAGAGAGGGTGGCTAAAAGCCGACAAAAACAATGTGGCCTAGCCTTTGGTTCGCAGTAGTCATGGCTAGTGAAGGCGCTAGGGTTGTACAGTACACCGGTATTAGTATAGTTATGAGTGATACTAATCAATCATATTCGGTACGATACAGCCTCTAAAAAAGTACCGGTCCCGTCGTGTCATTGCTGGTTTACGAGCAGAGGAGCATGTTCGGCAGCGCACAATCACGGAGTACTTACAAGCAGACACAGTGTGTAGACAGAAAAGGGAGAATGGACGCATTTTGGCTTAAAAACTAACAATAAAGGTGAAGTTATAACACTGAATCGCCCTCAGGAAGAGGTGCTTTAGGACATGGCTAGCTAGCTAGCGGCTAAAGTCCATCCGCAGTCTGCAGTGTTTTAGCTACTTCTAAATCACTAATTCTCGTCTCCATGGCGACAAATAAAGTAAGTTTCTTACAAGTATCATCCATGCAGGACGAGGAGTAGCTAAACATGCTTCACTACACACCGTAGCTCACCGGCGTCACAATGTAAACAAACGCCATGAGTGGATCTACACCTGACATCCACTGTAATGATACCAAGTACAGGAGCGTATCTACTATGTAGTCAATACTACTATGATTACATTGATATTTCTTTATCATCACAAAATCTTCTTTCATTTAAAAAAAAAAAAAAGTATATTATGTTTATAAACGCAGGGAATATGTCCCTGGACACATGAGGACTTAAATTATGACCAATGTAACTACATGGATAAGAACCATCCGGATTGTTCTAGGCGCAAAGTGTAAAAGCCAGCATGTGTGATGGTATGGGGGTGTATTAGTGCCCAAGACATGGGTCACTTACACATCTGTGAAGGCACCATTAATGCTGAAAGGTACATACAGGTTTTGGACCAACATATGTTACCATCTAAGCAACGTCTTTTTCATGGACGCCCCTGCTTATTTCAGCAAGACAATGCCAAGCCACGTGTTACATCAACGTGGCTTCATAGTAAAAGAGTGCGGGTACTAGACTGGCCTGCCTGCAGTCCAGACCTGTCTCTCATTCAAAATGTGTGGCACATTATGAAGCCTAAAATAGCACAACGGAGAACCCGGACTGTTGAACAACTTAAGCTGTACATCAAGCCAGAATGGGAAAGAATTCCACCAGAAAAGCTTCAAAAATGTGTCTCCTCAGTTCCAAAACGTTTACAGAGTGTTGTTAAAAGGAAAGGCCATGTAACACAGTGGTGAACATGCCCCTGTGACAACTATTTTGCAATGGGTTGCTGCCATTAAATTCTAAGTTCATGATTTTCTTTGTTCGATGAATATTCTGCAATTTGTCGTCCCCAAAGTAAGAACTGAACTGGGCAAGAAAGCATTTAGCTTTTCAGCACCGAAGGCTTGGAATAACATACAATCGGATCTTCAACTTCAAACCCTTGTTACATTAAATGAGTTTAAAGCTTCTGTGAAAAGACTACCTTGTCTGTATGCACATGTGTTATGTGAGCAAGTTTTAATGTTGTCAATGTGATGTTTTATGTGTTGTTTACTGTTTTTAATGTAACCTTGCTGCTGCCCTCTTGGCCAGGTCTCCCTTGGAAAAGAGATATTTGATCTCAATGGGATTTAACCTGGTTAAATAAAGGCTAAATAAAATAAAATACATTTGCAAAAAAATAATTATGTTTCTCAGTTTTTGTCTATATCAAAAATATTTTTGTTTATCATTAAAACATGTTATTTTTCTTGATAGTTGAAATGTATTTCTTGTCTATTTAAAATATTTTGTGTATACAGTAGGTAAAACATTTGTCTGTTTATTTTTATATTTTTTAAATTGAAATTTTTTCTCTGTACTCAAAATTATTTTTTGTCAATAGTTCAAATTACATTCATGTTGTCTATAGTTAAAACAATGTTATTTTTGTCTTTCGTTCAAATTACATTCATTTTGTCTATAGTTAAAAAAATGTTATTCAGGGTTTCCCACACATTCATTTATTTGTGGCGGCCCGCCACGAAAGAATTACATCCACCACAAATAAATAAATTTAAAAAAATAAATAAATAAAAAATAAAAATAAAAATAAAAAAATAATAATATTTATTTTTTATTTTTTGTCCTCTCCAGCTTCTCAGGCAAATCATATAGTTGATGTAGATGCCCATATAGGCTGTTCATATTTACTTTACAAAAGAGAAGTGTAGGATACTTCTCTTGTTGCCTTATTTGTCTTTGACTTTATTAAATGTCTTTATATTAGAAACACAACATGTGTATATAACAAAGGGTGCAAAGTCTGCAGGCAGTAGGAAACACATGGTTAAGTGTAGGGAGTAAAACTGATGGCAGTCTAAAGTTCAAGATTTTTGGAGCTCTTTGTTCAGTGGATCAGATGTTTGATGAAGCTCTGTGTCTATCTACCACCACTACTGTTTTCTGTTTATTTGTTACTGACTGTGGCAGGACACCTCTGCCTCTGTTTCACTTTATGTTGCTGGTAAATAATATGCTTGTAGTAGTAGGCTAAAGTTAAATTATTTAGTATGCACTAATTAAAGGGGCAGAGCTTTAAGAGACATTTTAGCTTTTATATTTTATAAGATATATTTTTTGTAAGAACCACAATTAATAAATATATTTCAGTGAATAACTTATTGTTCAAATCTGTATATAAATATGTACATAAAGTGTTGTAATTATATTGTAAAATGGATGGATGGACGTTTAAAACAAAACTGTTATTATTAATTAGTAAGTAAACATTTTTTGAGCCTTTTTAGAGAAAATCAAACCATTGTAGTAAATTATGCAAATTACTCGATGATGTCATGGTGACCACGCCCATAGCCACGCCCCCACCGCCACAGGTATCTTGGCAGTTTATGGGAAACACTGTTATTTTTGTCTATAGTTTAAATTACATTCATTTTGTCAATGATTGTTTTTTGTCTATAGTTCAAATTACGTACATTTTGTCTATAATTAAAACAATGTTAGTTTTGTCTATAGTTCAAATTACATTCATTTTGTCTATAGTTAAAACAATATTTTTCTAGCGTTCAAATTACATTCATTTTGTCTATAGTTAAAACAATGTTATTTTTGTCTATAGTTCAAATTACATTCATTTTGTCAATGATTGTTTTTTGTCTATAGTTCAAATTACGTACATTTTGTCTATAATTAAAACAATGTTAGTTTTGTCTATAGTTCACATTACATTCATTTTGTCAATGACTGTTTTTTTGTCTATAGTTCAAATTACATTCATTTAGTCTATAGTTAAAACAATGTTATTTGTCTATAGTTCAAATTACATTCATTTTGTCTATAGTTAAAACAATGTTATTTTTGTCTATAGTTCAAATTACATTCATTTTGTCAATGACTGTTTTTTTGTCTATAGTTCAAATTACGTACATTTTGTCTATAATTAAAACAATGTTATTTGTCTATAGTTCAAATTACATTCATTTTGTCTATAGTTAAAACAATGTTATTTTTGTCTATAGTTCAAATTACATTCATTTTGTCAATGACTGTTTTTTTGTCTATAGTTCAAATTACGTACATTTTGTCTATAATTAAAACAATGTTAGTTTTGTCTATAGTTCAAATTACATTCATTTTGTCAATTATTGTTTTTTGTCTATAGTTCAAATTATGTACATTTTGTCTATAATTAAAACAATGTTAGTTTTGTCTATAGTTCAAATTACATTCATTTTGTCTATAGTTAAAACAATGTTATTTGTGTCTATAGTTCAAATTACATTTATTTTCTTAATGAATGTTTTTTGTCTATAGTTCAAATTACGTACATTTTGTCTATAATTAAAACAATGTTAGTTTTGTCTATAGTTCAAATTACATTCATTTTGTCGATTGTTATTTTGTCTATATTTCAAGTTACATATATTTTGTCTAATTAAAACAATGTTAGTTTTATCTATAGTTCAAATTACATTCATTTTGTCTATAGTTAAAACAATGTTATTGTTGTCCTTCGTTCAAATTACATTCCTTTTGTCTATAGTTAAAACAATGTTTTTTGTCTATAGTTTAAATTACATTAATTGTGTCTATAGTTCAAATTACATTCATTTTGTCAATTGTTTTTGTCTGTAGTTCAAATTACGTACATTTTGTCTATAATTAAAACAATGTTATTTGTGTCTATAGTTCAAATTACATCTATTTTGTCTATAGTTAAAATGATGTTATTTTTGTCTATAGTTCAAATATTTAAACAATGTTATTTCATTTTTAAATATCTTGTCTTTGCAGTCCATTCAATTGAATACAAGTTGAAAAGGATTTGCCAATCATTGTATTGTGTTTTTATTTACCATTTACACAACGTGCCAACTTCATTGCTTTTGGGTTTCGTATTTCCTGCTCCTATTTAATGAGAACTTGGTATTCCTCTACAGCGTCGCACAACAATTTGACCACAAACCCAAGTACCGCCGCAAGCCCAGGTAGTTAGTACGTGTTGATCGGAACAGGAGCGCACTTCTTCCTGGTACCCGGGCCATGGTACCACGAAACCATGTAGCTGAGGTCAGAGGTGACACGCGGTAGGTAACTGGATCCGGCATGAACGCAGGTTGTCGCACGACGGTGCAGCTAAATGTGCCTCCATAGAGAGCAGAACATTTGCATTCATCTCGTCACTGCGGACAGAATTCACATTCCGGTGCTGATCACCTGGGCCGACAAGGAATGCGACAAAATATGTGACAGCATAAGAAGAGAACATGACAGACAAAACAACAACAACCCTCCTCCACCTCCTCCACCACCTCCACCGCCACCATCCTCCGTGCAGTCTCCAGCTGTCATGTGGCTTTTCTGCCCAACCTGTTGCGACGTCGGAAACATTTTAAAGCCGCAGCTTGCAGTTTTGGAGTTCATTTCGGAGCTTTTTCCCCTGCAAGGTGTAAAGACGAGCCCCTTTCGCCGCCCCCCCCCCAGGGAGGAATGCCGGAGAACGAGGGAGAGACCTGTACCTTCTTATTACGCCTCTGACGCAGGACGCCGAGACAGACAGCGAAAAAGAGAGAAGATTACATGCAGCATGCATTTGCGAGGAGAGGATCACAAGCTCTCCTCTGTGTGTGTGTGTGTGTGTGTGTGTGTGTGTGTGTGTGTGTGTGTGTGTGTGTGTGTGTGTGTGTGTGTGTGTGTGTGTGTGTGTGTGTGTGTGTGTGTGTGTGTGTGTGTGTGTGTTCTGGCAATGCTGACTTAATGGGGACATCGCTCTGTTTACACACCTTTAGGGGACCTCTGATGGTATGGGGACAAAAAAACAGGTCCCCTAAAGGGAAACCTTTTCAAATGACAGTCAGATCCATTCTGAAGATGCCTAAGTGATTTTTAAGCTTTAAACATTATTTACCTTAAAGTATGATTCACATTCAGAATTTTCCATCCTTCTATACAGGACTCAGTGTTTCCCATAAACTGCCAAGATACCTGTGGCGGTGGGGGCGTGGCTATGGACATCATCGAGTAATTTGCATAATCTACTACAATGATATGATTTTCTCTAAAAAGGCTCAAAAAATGTATACTTACTAATTAATAACAACAGTTTTGTTTTAAACGTCCATCCATCCATTTTACAATATAATTACAACACTTTATGTACATATTTATATACAGATTTGAACAATAAGTTATTCACTGAAATATATTTATTAATTGTGGTTCTTGCAAAAAATATATCTTATAAAATATAAAAGCTAAAATGTCTCTTAAAGCTCTGCCCCTTTAATTAGAGCATACTAAATAATTTAACTTTAGCCTACTACTACAACCATATTATTTACCAGCAACATAAAGTGAAACAGAGGCACAGGTGTCCTGCCACAGTCAGTAACAAATAAACAGAAAACAGTAGTGGTACAAATACAAATAAGGCAACAAGAGAAGTATCCTACACTTCTCTTTTGTAAAGTAAATCTGAACAGCCTATATGGGCATCTACATCAACTGTATGATTTGCCTTAATAGCTGGACAGGACAAAAAAAAAAAAAAATGTATTTTTTTATTTTATTTGTGGCGGACGCAATTCTTTCGTGGCGGGCCGCCACAAATAAATGAATGTGGGGGAAACACTGGGACTGTCTCAGAAAATTAGAATATTGTGATTAGAGCTGCAACAACTAATCGATTAAATCGATTAAAATCGATTAAAATCGATTATTAAAATAGTTGCCGATTAATTTAGTCATCGATTCGTTGGATCTATGCTATGCGCAGAGATTTTTTTTTTTTTTTAATAATTTTTTTTTTTTTAATAAACCTTTATTTATAAACTGCAACATTTACAAACAGCTGAGAAACAATCAAAATAAGTATGGTGCCAGTATGCTGTTTTTTTTTCTCCAAAAAAATACTAGATAGGATAGAAATATAGTTTGTCTGTTTTATCCGATTATTAATCGATTAATCGAAGTAATAACCGACAGATTAATCGATTATCAAATTAATCGTTAGTTGCAGCCGTAATTGTGATAAAGTCCTTTATTTTCTGTAATACAGTTAAAAAAACAAAAACGTCATACATTCTGGATTCATTACACATCAACTGAAATATTGCAAGCCTTTTATTATTTTAATATTGCATACAGTTTAAGAAAACTCAAAAATCCCATCTTAAAAAAATTAGAATATTTCCTCAGACCAAGTAAAAAAAAAAAAAAGATTTATAACAGCAAAACAAAATCAAACATTTGAAAATGTCAATTAATGCACTCAGTACTTGGTTGGGAATCCTTTTGCACGGATTACTGCGTCATTGCGGCGTGGCATGGAGGCAATCAGCCTGTGGCATTGCTGAGG
The DNA here is from genome assembly GCF_033978785.1 of Entelurus aequoreus. Lineage (NCBI taxonomy): Eukaryota > Metazoa > Chordata > Actinopteri > Syngnathiformes > Syngnathidae > Entelurus > Entelurus aequoreus. Next base: position 68,687,445 of record NC_084738.1, on the reverse strand, counting down.
TGTTATGGATGCCCAGGATGCTTCAATAGCGGCCTTTAGCTCATTTGCATTATTGGGTCTGGTGTCTTTCAGCTTCTTCTTCACAATACCCCACAAATTATCTATGGGGTTCAGGTCAGGGGAGTTGGCAGAACAATGGAGGACAGCAATGCCAAGGTCAGTACACCAGTTACTGGTGGTTTTGGCACTGTGGGCAGGTGCCAGATCATGCTGGAAAATTAAATCGTCTCCATAGAGCTTTTCAACAGATGGAAGCATGTAGTGCTTAAAATTGCACTTTATAAGTTAACCCGGCCATATTGGCATGTGTTGCAATGTTAAAGGCCTACTGAAAGCCACTACTACCGACCACGCAGTCTGATAGTTTATATATCAATGATGAAATCTTAACATTGCAACACATGCCAATACGGCCGGGTTAACTTATAAAGTGCAATTTTAAATTTCCCGCTAAACTTCCGGTTGAAAACGCCTTTGGATGATGACGTATGCGCGTGACGTAGCCAGTGAAACAGAAGTATCGGTACCCCATTGAAAACAATACAAAAAGCTCTGTTTTCATCGCAAAATTCCACAGTATTCTGGACATCTGCGTTGGTGAATCTTTTGCAATTTGTTTAATGAACAATGGAGACTGCAAAGAAGAAAGTTGTAGGTGGGATCGGTGTATTAGCGGCTGGCTGCAGCAACACAACCAGGAGGACTTACTTGGATAGCAGACGCTCTAGCCGACGCTAGCCGCTAACCGCACGGATGATCGGGTGAAGTCCTTCGTTGCGCCGTCGATCGCTGGAACGCAGGTGAGCACGGGTGTTGATGAGCGGATGAGGGCTGGCTGGCGTAGGTGGAGCGCTAATGTTTTTATCATAGCTCTGTGAGGTCCGGTTGCTAAGTTAGCTTCAATGGCTTTGTTAGCAACAGCATTGTTAAGCTTTTCCAGGCTGAGAATTATTAACCGTGTAGTTACATGTACATGGTTTAATAGTATTGTTGATCTTCTGTCTATCCTTCCAGTCAGGGATTTATTTATTTTGTTTCGATCTGCATTTGAGCCAGATGCTATCACGTTAGCTCAGTAGCTAAAGAGCTTCGCCGATGTATTGTCGTGGAGATAAAAGTCACTGTGAATGTCCATTTCGCGTTCTCGACTCTCATTTTCAAGGGGATATAGTATCCGAGGTGGTTTAAAATACAACTCCGTGATCCACAATAGAAAAAGGAGAGTGTGTGGAATCCAATGAGCCAGCTTGTACCTAAGTTACGGTCGGAGCGAAAAAAGATATGTCTTGCACTGCATTCTAGTCCTTCACTCTAACGTTCCTCATCCACAAATCTTTCATCCTCACTCAAATTAATGGGGTAACCGTCGCTTTCTCGGTCCGAATCGCTCTAGCTGCATTGAAAACAATAGGAAAATATGAAGAGGCGAACAACTGACTACGTCACGCTACTTCTGGTAGGGGCAAGGCTATTTTTTTTATCAGAGACCAAAAGTTGCGAACTTTATCGTCGTCGTTCTCTACTAAATCCTTTCAGCAAAAATATGGCAATATCGCGAAATGATCAAGTATGACACATAGAATGGATCTGCTATCCCCGTTTAAATAAAAAAAATTCATTTCAGTAGGCCTTTAAGATTTCATCATTGATATACAAACTATCAGACTGCGTAGTAGTGGCTTTCAGTAGGCCTTTAAGTGGTAAAACTTCCTATAAGAGGACAGCTGTAGTGCTGTATTTTTTAATTTTATTTTTTAAATAAATGGTCCTCAGTAGTCACGTACAAATTTGTGTGAATTATGCAAAATTATTTAAAATTGGTCCCCATGAACCATATTAACTCTTTTCCACCAGGGTCCCCAGTAAGAATGATCAGCACATTACTCCATCAATCCAGAGATTTAAAGGCGTGTATGAGCTAAGTGGGCAGTGGCCAGTTTACACCATTTTTGTTATGCCTCCACAACCTGTAGAAAGGGTGGTCCCCACAAGTCATGATCAAAAACTTGGTCCCCATTCCAAAGGATAACCAGTATGTGTGTGTGTGTGTGTGTGTGTGTGTGTGTGTGTGTGTGTGTGTGTGTGTGTGTGTGTGTGTGTGTGTGTGTGTGTGTGTGTGTGTGTGTGTGTGTGTGTGTGTGTGTGTGTGTGTGTGTGTGTGTGTGTGGCCCATCTGCCCTGCATGGTGCAGTGTCACTGCACCACTCACTAATTCATTCAATCTCCCCCCATTTGTTTGGTGCGCGAGCGTGCTGGAAGACGACAGGAAAAGCGAGGGATGGAGGGTAATTACACCACCACTTCCTGCTGCTCTCTAATTGGCCATCTGCCTCGCCAGGGGGCGGGCCCCGCAGCCATCTTACGCCACGGACGATCTTATGATCCACTTTTGGGCAACGCTGTGCCCAAAAGTGGGAGTGCAGAGTACTCGAATAACATGTGGGAGGCGACGGTAATTTGTGGACGGTCCCTAATTCCATAATTAACAGTGAATTCTTGCCTCGTACAGTACGTGTCCTGTGGGTCTTCAGCTAATAAATGCTATCCCGTCTGTAAGAAAGGACTACGAGGGCCAAACACTGGAAAAAAATGACAGCAAAATGAGGATTAAACTGAAGGAATTTTAACTAAAGTGACTCGCTAGCAGCTAAAAATCGACAATGTTTTTTTCCACCGTGGGAAGGAAGAAAGTGAGTGTGAATGATAGTGCTGAGAAGAAGTTGACGATGTTCATTGAATTTAAGAAATAAATCAAAAACATGGTTGCTACGGAAACGTAGGTGTTTTGTGTAGCAGACTTGGTGAAGCGCCACACAGACGCGAGAAGGAGCCAGCAAAGGACGTTCAAATGACATCTAAAAAAGGCGGACATTTATCCGCTAAAATATGGAGAAGCTGCTGATGGTGTGTTTGACGCAGAAGCAACTCAGAAATACTGCTCTCCAATGTACATTTTGTGTATTACTACTACATCTCATAAAATTACTGTAGTTATATTATATTTAGAGATTGCCGATATTATCGGCCGATAAATGCTTTAAAATGTAATATCGGGAATTATCGGTATCGGTTTCAAAAAGTAAAATGTATGACTTTTTAAAACGCCGCTGTAAGTAGTGGTACACGGACGTAGGGAGACGTACAGAGCAGTTGCGTCTCCCAGTCATACTTGCCAACCCTCCCCATTTTCCCGGGAGACTCCCGAATTTCAGTGCCCCTCCCGAAAATCTCCCGGGGAAACCATTCTCCCGAATTTCTCCCGATTTCCACCCAGACAACAATATTGGGGGCGATGTCCGATATCGTCCAACTCTTAATTACCGATTCCGATATCAACCGATACATACAGTTGTGGAATTAACACATTATTATGCCTAATTTTGTTGTGATGCCCCGCTGGATGCATTAAACAATGTAACAAGGTTTTCCAAAATAAATCAACTCAAGTTATGGAAAAAAAAAAGCCAACATGGCACTGCCATATTTATTTTTTTGCATTATTTTTTTTAACATGCCTCAAAACAGCAGCTTAGAATTTGGGACATGCTCTCCCTGAGAGAGCATGAGGAGGTTGAGGTGGGCGGGGTTGTGGGGGCGGTGTTGAGTTGGGGGCAGGGGGTAGTGGGGGGTGTATATTGTAGCGTCCCGGAAGAGTTAGTGCTGCAAGGGGTTCCGGGTATTTGTTCTGTTGTGTTTGTGTTGTGTTACAGTGCGGATGTTCTCCCGAAATGTGTTTGTCATTCTTGTTTGGTGTGGGTTCACAGTGTGGCGCATATTTGTAACAGTGTTAAAGTTGTTTATACGGCAACCCTCAGTGTGACCTGTATGGCTGTTGACCAAGTATGCATTGCATTCACTTGTGTGTGTGAAAAGCCGTAGATATTACAGTGTTTCCCATAAACTGCCAAGATACCTGTGGCGGTGGGGGCGTGGCTATGGGCGTGGTCACCATGACATCATCGAGTATTTTGCATAATTTACTACAATGATATGATTTTCTCTAAAAAGGCTCAAAAAATGTATACTTACTAATTAATAACAGTTTTGTTTTAAACGTCCATCCATCCATTTTACAATATAATTACAATACTTTATGTACATATTTATATACAGATTTGAACAATAAGTTATTCACTGAAATATATTTATTAATTGTGGTTCTTACAAAAAATATATCTTATAAAATATAAAAGCTAAAATGTCTCTGAAAGCTCTGCCCCTTTAATTAGTGCATACTAAATAATTTAACTTTAGCCTACTACTACAAGCATATTATTTACCAGCAACATAAAGTGAAACAGAGGCAGAGGTGTCCTGCCACAGTCAGTAACAAATAAACAGAAAACAGTAGTGGTCAAATACAAATAAGGCAACAAGAGAAGTATCCTACACTTCTCTTTTGTAAAGTAAATCTGAACAGCCTATATGGGCATCTACATCAACTATATGATTTGCCTGAGAAGCTGGACAGGACAAAACATTTTTTTTTTTTAATTAAAAAAAAAAAAATTTGTGGCGGACGTAATTCTTTCGTGGCGGGCCGCCACAAATAAATGAATGTGTGGGAAACACTGTATTATGTGATTGGGCCGGCACACAAAGGCAGTGCCTGTAAGGTTTATTGGCGCTCTGTACTTCTCCCTACGTCCGTGTACACAGCGGCGTTTTAAAAAGTCATACATTTTACTTTTTGAAACCGATACCGACATTTTAAAGCATTTATCGGCCGATATTATCGGACATCTCTATTTAATTATTTTTATGCCTTTTTTTTTTTTTTTTTAAGATGACTGTTTTTGTAAAAATAGGACTATTTTATTTCTTACTTCTTTTTAAAATGTTTTTTTTTTTAAAGAAGTAAATATGTTTTCATGTACAATTGCAATTTCCTTTGTGATACCACATAAGGGTTTTTAAATAGATAAAAAACACCATGCAGCATTTTTGATAGAGCATTTGCTCTGCGAGCACGTGTGTAATGTTGTGACTTGTGGGCATATGTACACAACATCCCCCGCTGGTCTTCTGTCTACACTCAGAAGCTACCACCTAAATAACCGCGGGCAGGAAGATCCTACAGCAAAACAGAAAAAAAAAAGTAACCTCCCTTCCCTTCGCCTTGCTGCCCACCCCCACCCTCCCCTCTCCTCAGATTACTGCAGTGTTTACCAGAGCTTTGAGCGACTTACCCACCAGGCCACGCGTGAGGTCACTCACGCCCCATCCGGCTAAAAAAAAACCCAGTCAAATCCTCGCGGGCAGGATGCCTGCTCATGCAGCGCCTGCCTGCGAGTAAGTCGCTGGGTGAAGCGTGCATGTTTGTGTTTGCCGTGCATGTAGGTGCATGTCACTGCACTACGCTACTGGCACTCCATTGTGTCTACCTCTGGCCCCCTGGGGTGCGTCCATGACCCCGCCCCTTTATAAGCCACGCTCCCTGGGCACGGATGCAACCTTTATGACCAAAGGGACTTTAAAACAGTTTGTCCCTTACTTTATTATTATAGTGAAACCTCGATTTATGAAACCCTCTATTTGCAAACTTTTTGGATTTACAAACTTTTAGATTGAGCCAAATGTGCCTTCATGTGCGAAACATGTCCGTGTACGAACTAGTATTGTCCCGATACCAATATTTTGGTACCGCTACCAAAATCTATTTCCATACTTTCAAAATTTTGTAAGGAGACCACAAAAAATGGCATTAAATAGAGATATCCGATATTGTCCAACTCTTAATTGCCGATTCCGATATCAACCGATACTGATATATACAGTCATGCCTAATTTTGTTGTGATGCCCCGCTGGATGCATTAAACAAAGTAACAAGGTTTTTCAAAATAAATCAACTCAAGTTATGGGAAAAAAAGTGCCAACATGGCACTGCCATATTTATTATTGAAGTCACAAAGTGCATTATTTTTTTAACATGCCTCAAAACAGCAGCTTGGAATTTGGGACATGCTCTCCCTGAGAGAGCATGAGGAGGTTGGGGTGGGCAGGGTTGAGTTGGAGGGGTAGGGGGTAACGGGGGTGTTTATTGTAGCGTTCCGGAAGAGTTAGTGCTGCAAGGGGTTCTGGGTATTTGTTCTGTTGTGTTTATGTTGTGTTACGGTGCGGATGTTCTCCCGAAATGTGTTTGTCATTCTTGTTTGGTGTGGGTTCACAGTGTGGCGCCTATTTGTAACAGTGTTAAAGTTGTTTATACCGCCACCCTCAGTGTGACCTGTATGGCTGTTGACCAAGTATGCCTTGCATTCACTTGTGTGTGCCTTTAAGGTTTATTGGCGCTCTGTACTTCTCCCTACGTCCGTGTACACAGCGGCGTTTTAAAAAGTCATACATTTTACTTTTTGAAACAGATACTGATCATTTTGAAACCGGTACCGATAATTTCCGATATTACATTTTAAAGCATTTATCGGCCGATAGGACATCTCTAGCATTAAACTAGGGCTGCAAGAACTAATCGATTAAATCGATTAAAATCGATTATAAAAATAGTTGCGATTAATTTAGTCATCGATTTGTTGGATCCATGTTATGCGCATGCGCAGAGGCTTTAAAAAAAAAAAAAAAAAAAAAAAGTTTTTTTTTTTTTTTTTTTTTTTAAATAAATCTTTAGTTATAAACTGCAACATTTACAAACAGCTGAGAAACAATAATCAAAATAAGAATGGTGCCAGTATGCTGTTTTTTTTTAAAATAAAATGCTGGAAAGGATAGAAATGTAGTTTGTCTCTTTTATCCGATTATTAATCGAAGTAATAATCGACAGATTAATCGATTATCAAATTAATCGTTAGTTGCAGCCTTACATTAAACATACGTTTCTTATTGCAATTTTGTCCGTAGATAAAATAGTGAACATACAAGACAACTTTTATTTTAGTAGTAAGCAAACAAAGACTCCTAATTAGTCTGCTGACTTATGCAGTAACATATTGTGTCATTTATCTACCTATTATTTTGTCAACATTATTAAGGACAAGTGGTAGAAAATGATTAATAATCTACTTGTCCATTTACTGTTAATATCTGCTTACTTCCGGGTTTCAACATGTTCTATCTACACTTCTGTTAAAATGTAATAATCACTTATTCTTCCGTTTGGATGCTTTACATTAGTTTTGGATGATACCACAAATTTGGTTATCGATCCGATACCAAGTAGTTACAGGATCATACATTGGTCATAATGTAAGTCCTCATGTGTCCAGGGACGTATTTCCTGAGTTTATAAACATAATAAACCTTTTTTTTTTTTTAAATGAAAAAAGATGCTAAAAAATATTGATGTAATCATAGTAGTATCGACTAGATACGCTCCTGTACTTGGTATCATTACAGTGGATGTCAGGTGTAGATCCACCCATGGCGTTTGTTTACATTGTGACGCCGGTGAGCTACGGTGTGTAGTGAAGCATGTTTAGCTATTCCTCGTCCTGCAGGGATGATACTTGTAAGAAACTCACTTTGTTTGTCGCCATGGAGACGAGGATTAGTGATTTAGAAGTAGCTAAAACACTGCAGACTGCGGCTAGACGTTAGCCGCTAGCTGGCTAGCCATGTCCTAAAGCCATACTTGCCAACCCTCCCGATTTTTCCGGGAGACTCCCGAATTTCAGTGCCTAAAAGGCACTGCCTTTAGCATCCTCTACAACCTGTGGTCGCGTCCGCTTTTTCACCATACAAACACCGTATGTTGTATGTGGCTTCGGCAGACACACTGCAAGCCATACTTGGTCAACAGCCATACAGGTCACATTGAGGGTGGCCGTATAAACAACTTTAACAATGTTACAAATATGCGCCACACTGTGAACTCACACCAAACAAGAATGACAAACACATTTCGGGAGAACATCCGCACCGTAACACAACATAAACACGACAGAACAAATACCCAGAATCCCTTGCAGCCCTAACTCTTCGGGGCTACAATATACACTAAACCCTGGGCAAGTCGCGGCCTAATCGCAGGGCCAACACAGATAGACAGACAACATTCACACACTAGGGCCAATTTAGTGCTGCCAATCAACCTATCCCCAGGTGCATGTCTTTGGAGGTGGGAGGAAGCCGGAGTACCCGGAGGGAACTCACGCAGTCACGGGGAGAACATGCAAACTCCACACAGAAAGATCCCGAGCCCGAGATTGAACTCAGGACTACTCAGGACATTCGTATTGTGAGGCACACGCACTAACCCCTGTTCCACCGTGCTGCCCTGGGTTTATAGATTTTTAAATGCGGCAGAAAAAAAAAAACTGTTTTGTACACTGTTGAGGTGCTTCAATGCCCAGTAGCGCGTAAATGTGTTCCTGCATAGCATTTCTCCAGCAATGGTCATGTGGTGACTTCAATTATGGTATTTTGAGAGGAAATCCCTGAAGACTGACATCACCGAAGGCCTAGGTGGGAAACGCACGGCTCGCCATTGCAGTAACGTGGTGTTGAGTTCAGAGATGTCCGATAATGGCTTTTTTGCCGATATCCGATATTGTCCAACTCTTAATTACCGATACCGATATCAACCGATACCGTTATATACAGTCGTGGAATTAACACATTATTATGCCTAATTTTGTTGTGATGTCCTGCTGGATGCATTAAACAATGTAACAAGGTTTTCCAAAATAAATCAACTCAAGTTATGGAAAAAAAAAATGCCAACATGGCACTGCCATATTTATTATTGAAGTCACAAAGTGCATTATTTTTTTTTTTTAACATGCCTCAAAACAGCAGCTTGGAATTTGGGACATGCTCTCCCTGAGAGAGCATGAGGAGGTTGAGGTGGGCGCGGTTGAGGTGGTATCGGGGGCTGTATATTGTAGCGTCCCGGAAGAGTTAGTGCTGCAAGGGGTTCTGGGTATTTGTTCTGTTACGGTGCGGATGTTCTCCCGAAATGTGATTGTCGTTCTTGTTTGGTGTGGGTTCACAGTGTGGCGCATATTTGTAACAGTGTTAAAGTTGTTTATACGGCCACCCTCAGTGTGACCTGTATGGCTGTTGACCAAGTATGATTTGCATTCACTTGTGTGCGTGTGAAAAGCCGTAGATATTATGTGACTGGGCCTGGCACGCAAAGGCAGTGCCTTTAAGGTTTATTGGCGCTCTGTACTTCTCCCTACGTCCGTGTACACAGCGGCGTTTTAAAAAGTCATACATTTAACTTTTTGAAACAGATACCGATAATTTCCGATATTACATTTTTAAACATTTTTTATAGAGGTTTATTTGAAATAGGGACAAATACAAAAACAGACATCTGAAACAGTTATCCGATGCATGCATCACAGTGTTTGTAGCCAAAGCTAATTTACAACACTTGTCCCCAACAACAACAACAACAACACAGATCCAACATCATTAAAATAGGAAAATAAAAAATAGAATGAGTTGATAATAATGATAATAGTAATAATACAGACAAAGTGCAAACTAAATAAAAGCCAATAATAATAATAACACAGACAAAGTGCAGACTAGATAAAAACCAATTAGTAAAAATGAGTAAAAACTAAACATGGGAACACGATTGTTGCTCAACTAGCCATAATTGTGTTTGTTTTTTGAAAGTGACAAGTGCAAGTATACTTTTCAAAGTGTCCGGTAAAGAGTTCCATAGTTGTGGTCCTTTTATTGAAAAGGCAGTCTGGGCAAAAGATGTTCTACGGAATGGAACACAACAGTTGCCTTTTGACACTGCTCGGGTGGTAGATCTGGTACCACTTTGCAGTCTTGTAATTGCTTGGCAGAGCAATTGGGGAGCAGAGTCATACAAGCATTTAAAAACCAGTTTGACTGTGTGTAACAAAATAAAATAGGTGAAACTTAAAATATTGTATTTGGTTAAAATTAGGCAATGATGATATCGTATACTCTTCTTGTCTAGAACTTTCAAGGTGCGGTTATAAAGACACTCAATGGTCTTTAAAGCATTTATCGGCCGATAACATCGGCAGTCCGATATTATCGGACATCTCTAGTGAAAAACCGTCATTCATTCACACCTGGTGGTAATAAACTACTAGATACGCTCCTGTACTTGGTATCATTACAGTATCATTACTAGAGATCTGTAGTTGAGTTTAAACTAAACACACATTTTGTTTAAAATACCGATATTTATCATATATATTAGAGATGTCAGATAATATTGGTCTGCCGATATTATCGGCCGATAAATGCGTTAAAATGTAATATCGGAAATTATCGGTATCATTTTTTTTATTATCAGTATCGTTTTTTTGTTTGTTTTTTTTTGTTTTTTTATTAAATCCACATAAAAAACACAAAATACACTTACAATTAGTGCACCAACCCAAAAAATCTCCCTTCCCATATTTACACTCATTCACACAAAAGGGTTGTTTCTTTCTGTTATTAATATTCTGGTTCCTACATTATATATCAATATATATCAGTACAGTCTCCAAGGGATACAGTCCGTAAGCACACATGATTGTGCGTGCTGCTGGTCCACTAATAATACTAACCCTTAACAGTTAATTTTACAAATTTTCATTAATCACTAGTTTCTATGTAACTGTTTTTATATTGTTTTACTTTCTTTTTTATTCAAGAAAATGTTTTTAATTTATTTATCTTATTTTATTTGATTCATTTTTTTAAAAAGTACCTTATCTTCACCATACCTGGTTGTCCAAATTAGGCATAATAATGTGTTAATTCCGCGACTGTATATATCGGTTGATATCGGTATCGGTAATTAAAGAGTTGGACAATATCGGCATATCGGATATCGGCAAAAAGCCATTATCGGACATCCCTAATATATATCAGTTTTGGTGCATATCGCCGGCCAGCCCTACCCCCTTGTTATGTCGCTTTGATGCTTATGGGGAACTTTCCGGTTTACAAACCATGTTCAAGAACCAATTAAGTCCGTAAATCACTGTATCATGAAGCAGATTATTCCTGCCGGTTCCCATTAGGTGTACCTAATGTTCTGGCCCACAGTTGCTTTGCGAGCCATGCAAGAGAACAGTTGCCGTATGCTCGCAGATGCATGCTATATTAGTGTTCGTCTTCACGCGTGCACACATACCATCGGACAATAACGGGGCAAACGGGGAGGCGCCTAAGGAATCTGTGGGGTCTTAGTGGCTGATGAGATACATTTAGCATAAGTGGATTAACCTCAATCCCCCTTTTACAGCAAAGACAAGTGAGGCCGTGAGGAAGAGGAGTGAAAGACAGACTTTGACAGAACAAAGGCAGACGTGTGTATGGTTATGTTCGCGAGGAGGCCTAATTAGAGGTGGAGGGAGGAGGGGGGGCGGGGGGGGGGGAGGCAATTAGGTTCGCCAAGCCAGCGGAGGCAGCCGCGTCATGGTTACGACATGGCAGTAGGCAGGCACGTGCACGTGGGCGTGGAGCTGCGGATGCGGCGCCATATAAAATTCAGCCGAGAGAGCTGCAGTGCTACATGGAGACGCCACGGCAACAATTACATTGATTCACATCCTGCCCGGCTGCGGCGGTTTTTATTTCACTCTCGGCTGAGCGCCGCCCCAATCCCCTTCGAGAAACTCTGATCAATCGGCGGCGCGGAGGATGTCCGCTGACATCGGCGAGGAGTTATTCAACGCCGCCGTTAAAGAGGGGCATTAATAAAAGCATCAAAAGACTCGACGATTGAATTCAATTGTACGCCAAGCAGAAACGTCCCCGCAGCATTAGGTACACCTCATCTTCTACAAAGGATTACATCCATAATATGTCCATTAATAAAAAGGTGCATTGCACCATCGATTATTGCTAAAGTCTTGCATCAGGTCTCATTGGACCCTGCAGCTGTACCTAATGTTGTGGCTTCTTGCTGTGTGTATCCCATCACTGCACCATACTGTGTTGTTTACATTCAACAGGGCAGGGGTGCCAAAACTCATTTTAGCTCAGGGGCCGCATGGAGGAAAAATATGTGCACATATTACTATTAAAATCACGGCATTAAAACTAAAAAAAAAATAAAGACAACTTCATATTGTTTTCTGTGTCTTACTTTGGTCAAAAATAGAACAAACACATTCTGAAAATATTACAATCCAAATATAGAAAAAAAATACCGGCAGCGGTAAACGTTTAGAGCCATGAAGGAAAGAAGTGAGTGAGTGAATGTTTATAACTAGAGATGTCCGATAATGGCTTTTTTACCGATATTGTCCAACTCTTAATTACCGATTCCGATATCAACCGATACCGATATACACCGTTGTGGAATTAACACATTATTATGCCTCATTTTGTTGTGATTAGGGATGATGTTTGATAAGGAATTATCGAGTTCGAGCCTATTATCGAATCCTCTTATCGAACCGATTCCTTATGGAGTCCAGATAGGTTGTTGTATATGGAAAAAAACACACAATATTTGGTTTAACAAAAGCTCACTTTTATTATATAATAAAAAAATACAATCTAATAAATAAATAAATATTGACTGTTACCCACCTAAAAAAAATAAAATAAAATAAATAAATATTAACTGTTGTTACCCAAAGTATATTAAGTGGGATTTTTCAAAAAAATAAATATATACAGTAACACAAAAACAACCTGTCTCTGTGATCACTATAGGTGTATAAATAATAATAGTGTTAAATAAAATCAGTCCCTTGGGCACAAAACTGAAAATAATACAGCTCTCCAAAAAGTGCACTTCTGCTGCTATTTGACATAACTGTTTGTTATGATGCTTTGACATTTTTGCACTTTATTTCTTTATTGAAAGAAAATTCTATGAAGAGAAAAGTTGTTTGCAAATGTGGTTACAATGCTAAAAAATGAAAAGTTAAAGCTAAAAAAAGAAATACACTTTATTGAGTTAACATTATTTCTTTATAGGGGGAAAAATGTTATGAGCCAGAGAATATAACAACTACACTACCCAGCATGCAACGGGAGTTACGAGCATGCGCGGTAGCCCCGAAAAGTGTTGCATGTTGCCACGCTGTGAAAGTAAACGTCAAGAACTCAGCCAACACGCCTCGTCTGCATTATTTATAATTAGACAAACAACACATCTACAGTGTGATTTTGTTTTGTTTACAAGGAAAGAAAAACAAAAGTTCAAAAAGGGAGATGTGTTGTATATATATGTATGTGCTGCGGTTGTTTTAAGAATGTTGCGACAGCTGCCGTAAAGGAGGTGCGTTGCTAGCCTGGTTGCTATGTTTCCGGTTGGTCGTAAAAGTGTTCGTCATGTGTTTTACCCTGCTAAAATCTCTCAGTAAAGTTATTTGATGGATTATAGCTTTTGTTTAGAACTTTATTACACCTTGGAGCACTTTTTCCCGTCCATTGTTTTCCTGCTTTCGCTATCTGCGCCTAATGACTGAGCTACGTGACGCCATTTCTTGTGATGTCTCACGGAGCATTTCTGGTCGGGACGGGATTCGAATAAAGAATCAACTCTTTTCCTTTACTATAGTGGTCTCGATAACGGGTACCGGTTCTCAAAAAGGGATTCGAGTCCGAGGACTCGGTTCTTTTCTTATCAAACAACCGGGAAAACCGGTTTCGAGTATCATCCCTAGTTGTGATGCCCCACTGGATACATTAAAGGCCTACTGAAATGAAAAGTTTTTAGTTAAACGGGGATAGCAGATCCATTCTATGTGTCATACTTGATCATTTCGCGATATTGCCATATTTTTGCTGAAAGGATTTAGTATAGAACGACGACGATAAAGTTCGCAACTTTTGGTCTCTGATCAAAAAAAGCCTTGCCCCTACCGGAAGTAGCGTGACGTAGTCAGTTCTCCTCATATTTTCCTATTGTTTTCAATGCAGTGAGAGCGATTCGGACCGAGAAAGCGACGATTACCCCATTCATTTGAGCGAGGATGAAAGATTCGTGGATGAGGAACGTTAGAGTGAAGGACTAGAGAGGCAGTGCAGGGTGTATCTTTTTTCGCTCTGACCGTAACTTAGGTAGAAGGTCTCATTGGATTCCACACTCTCTCCTTTTTCTATTGTGGATCACGGATTTGTATTTTAAACAACCTCGGATACTATATCCTCTTGAAAATGAGAGTCGAGAACGCGAAATGGACATTCACAGTGACTTTTATCTCCACGACAATACATCGGCGAAGCTCTTTAGCTACTGAGCTAACGTGATAGCATCTGGCTCAAATGCAGATAGAAACAAAATAAATAAATCCCTGACTGGAAGGATAGACAGAAGATCAACAATACTATTAAACCATGGACATGTAACTGCACGGTTAATAATTCTCAGCCTGGCAAAGCTTAACAATGCTGTTGCTAACGACGCTGAAGCTAACTTAGCAACAGAGCTATGATAAAAACATTAGCGCTCCACCTACGCCAGCCAGCCCTCATCTGCTCATCAACACCCGTGCTCAACTGCGTTCCAGCGATCGACGGCACGACGAAGGACTTCACCCGATCACAGATGGGCTAGCATCGGTTGGTGGCTAGCATCGGCTAGAGCGTCTGCTATCCAAGTAAGTCCTCTTGTTGTGTTGCTGCAGCCAGCCGCTAATACACTGATCCCACCTACAACTTTCTTCTTTGCAGTCTCCATTGTTCATTAAACAAATTGCAAAAGATTCACCAACACAGATGTCCAGAATACTGTGGAATTATGAAATGAAAACAGAGCTTTTTGTATTGGCCTCAATGGGGGAGCCTTACCTCTGTTCTACTGGCTACGTCACGCGCATACGTCATATCCAACCGGAAGTTTAGCGGGAAATTTTAAATTGCACTTTATAAGTTAACCCGGCCGTATTGGCATGTGTTGCAATGTTAAGATTTCATCATTGATATATAAACTATCAGACTGCGTGGTCGGTAGTAGTGGCTTTCAGTAGGCCTCTAAACAATGTAACTTTACCATGAATTGATTAACGTGGACCCCGACTTAAACAAGTTGAAAAACTTATTCGGGTGTTACCATTTAGTGGTCAATTGTACGGAATAGGTACTGTACTGTGCAATCTACTAATATAAGTTGCAATCAATCAATCAAAAACAAGGTTTTCCAAAATAAGAGAACAACTTCAACTCTAGTTATGGAAAACAGTGCCAACATGGCACTGCCATATTTATTATTGAAGTCACAAAGTGCATTATTTTTGGGTTGGGCGGGGGGGTGTATATTGTGCAAGGGGTTCTGGGTATTTGTTCTGTTGTGTTTATGTTGTGTTACGGTGCGGATGTTCTCCCCAAATGTGTTTGTCATTCTTGCTTGGTGTGGGTTCACAGTGTGGCGCATATTTGTAACAGTGTTAAAGTTGTTTATACGGCCACCCTCAGTGTGACCTGTATGGCTGTTGATCAAGTATGCCTTGCATTCACTTGTGTGTGTGAAAAGCCGCATATATTATGTGACTGGGCCGGCACGCTGTTTGTATGGAGGAAAAGCGGACGTGAAGACAGGTTGTAGAGGACGCTGAAGGCAGTGCCTTTAAAGGCACGCCCCCAATATTGTTGTCCGGGTGCAAATCGGGACAATGGTTGCACCGCGAGATTTTCGGGAGGGGCACTGAAATTCGGGAGTCTCCCGGGAAAATCGGGAGGTTGAAACCGATACTTTCCGATATTACATTTTAAAGCTATCGGCCGATATACTCGGACATCTCTATTTATAACTGAATAAATTTACATATGCATAAAAATTTGTTTTCTTTTGTACTATTTTAATGAATTAAGCAAGTTTATTACAACCTTTTTCCATAACACAATATAGAATGTGAGATATAACAGAATAATGCATGCATTTGTCATTTGTTTTCAAAACGCTTACCAAAAAGTGGGACACCAAAAATTGACTGTGGGACCTAGGGCTGGGCGATATATCGATATATCGCGGGTTTGTCTCTGTGCGATATAGAAAATGACTATATCGTGATATTCGAGTATAGGTTCTCACGCAGTTGCTTTTAGCTGCGGGCATTACACTACAGGCTCTTCTCACTCGTTCTAGTCTCTCCTTCTCACAGAGACATAAAACAAGCGCACCTTCTTACATACGTCACATACGTATTCGCCCTCGCGGAGCAGAGAGGTAGCGGCATGGGTAACGTTAGCTGTGGTGATACGAGAGAAAGAAGGTGCGAATCTGGTAACAAATGAAGGAAGAATTAATTCCCAAGAAAAACAGCAGGGGGTCCATCGTCTGGCGGTGGTTTGGCTTCAAGCGGGAAGATGTCGAACAGGCAACCGTAATTTGTCAAGCGTTGCTACAGAAAGTAGCATTACTGCTAATATGTAGCATCATTTGAAAAGTCACCCGCTAGAGAATGAAGAGTGATGGAAACTCCGCATGTCAACATCTGCGGTCGGTGCCACACCAACAAAATGCCGAGGCAACCATTTCCACAACACCGTATGAAAAAAATAGTCAACAAAAGGAGATAACATCCGCAGGAACCTACCACACAGCGAAGGACACACTATTTGATTTCCTATTATGCAGCTCATTTTTATTTGACACTTATTGAAATATCTTGTGTGACATCATGCACAAAAGTGCACTTTATTTGTTTGTAACTATTGTAGTGGCGTTCTGTACAAAAAGTGCACTTTAATTTAGTGTTGTTTTGATATGTCATCTTAGTGACATCATGCACAAAAGTGCACTCATAGCTCGTTTCAAAATGTCTCTGACAATCTTGCACTTTCTGTTTTGAAATGACATGAATGTTTGTGCCACTGCTTAATAACTGTTTAATAAATACACTTCTGGTAACTTGACTTACCGTATTTTACGGACTATAAGTCACAGGTTTTTTTTCCATAGTTTGGCCGGGGGTGCGACTTATACTCAGGAGCGACTTATGTGGGAAATTATTAACACATTAGCGTAAAATATCAAATAATATCATTTAGCTCATTCACGTAAGACAGTGGTTCTCAAATGGGGGAACGTGTACCCCTGGGGGTACTTGAAGGTATGCCAATGGGTATGTGAGATTTTTTTTTAAATATTCTAAAAATAGCAACAATTCAAAAATCCTGTATAAATCTATTTATTGAATAATACTTCAACAAACTATGAATGTAAGTTCATAAACTGAACATCAAATCAAGTAGGCTATTCCATTCATTACCATAAACCCAGAGTTCCCTCCATGCCATGATGGTTTGACCCTCACTAAAATGTCTGTCAAAAAGAACTGTGAAAAGAAATGCAACAATGCAATATTCAGTGTTGACAGCTAGATTTTTTTGTGGACATGTTCCATAAATATTGATGTTAAAGATGTATTTTTTTTGTGAAGAAATGTTTAGAATTAAGTTCATGAATCCAGATGGATCTCTATTACAATCCCCAAAGAGGGCACTTTAAGTTGATGATTACTTCCATGTGTAGAAATCTTTATTTATGATTGAATCACTTGTTTATTTTTCAACAAGTTTTTAGTTATTTTTCTATATTTTTTTCCAAATAGTTCAAGAAAGACCACTACAAATGAGCAATATTTTGCACTGTTATACAATTTGATAAATCAGAAACTGATGACATAGTGCTGTATTTGACTTCTTTATCTTTTTTTTCAACCAAAAATGCTTTGCTCTGATTAGGGGGTACTTGAATTAAAAAAATGTTCGCAGGGGGTACCTCACTGAAAAAAGGTTGAGAACCACTGACGTAAGAGACTAGACCAGTGGTCCCCAACCACCGGGCCGCAGCCCGATTGGTACCGGGCCGCACAAGAAAAAAATATATTTATTTTGTTTTATTTTTTTTAAATCAACATAAAAAACACAATATATACATTATATATCAATATAGATTAAAACAGTCTGCAGGGATTCAGTCCGTAAGCACACATGATTGTATTTGTTTATGAAAAAAATAAAATAAAATAAAATAAATAAACAATTTTGTCAATTTTCAAGCGTTGACCGGTCCGCAGCTACAAAAAGTTTGGGGACCACTGGACTAGACGTATAAGATTTCATGGGATTTAGCGATTAGGAGTGACAGATTGTTTGGTAAACGTATAGCATGTTCTATATGTTATAGTTATTTGAATGACTCTTACCATAATATGTTACGTTAACATACCAGTTGGTTATTTATGCCTCATATAACGTACACTTATTCAGCCTGTTGTTCACTATTCTTTAGTTATCTTAAATTGCCTTTCAAATGTCTATTCTTGGTGTTGGGTTTTGTCAAATAAATTTCCCCAAAAAATGCGATTTATACTCCAGTGCGACTTATATGTTTTTTTTCCTTCTTTATTATGC
>NC_084738.1:68661683-68664183 GCF_033978785.1 Entelurus aequoreus | reverse complement strand
TCGCTAATGCTAATCAGTAGAATGTCTATGACGAAGACAATTTAAATAGGCGCATTTTTGGAAAAGTGGATCCTTACTTTATGTTTGAGCGTTTACTATCAGGTAGACATATCCGATAATATCAGACTGCCGATATTATCGGCCGGTAAATGCTTCAAAATGTAATATCGGAAATTATCGGTGTCGGTTTCAAAAAGTAAAATTTATGACTTTTTAAAACGCCGCTGTGTACACGGACGTAGGGAGAAGTACAGAGCGCCAATAAACCTTAAAGACACTACCTTTGCGTGCCGGCCCAGTCACATAATATCTACAGCTTTTCACACACACACAAGTGAATGCAAGGCATACTTGGTCAACAGCCATACAGGTCACACTGAGGGTGACCGTATAAACAACTTTAACACTGTTACAAATATGCGCCACAATGTGAACCCACACCAAACAAGAATGACAAACACATTTCGGGAGAACATCCGCACCGTAACACAACAGAACAAATACCCAGAACCCCTTGCAGCACTAACTCTTCCGGGACGCTACAATATATAACCCAACCTCCTCAGGCTCTCTCAGGGAGAGCATGTCCCAAATTCTAAGCTGCTGTTTTGAGGCATGTTGGAAAAAAATAATGCACTTAGTGACTTCAATAATAAATACGGCAGTGCCATGTTGGCATTTTTTCCCAATAACTTCAGTTGATTTATTTTGGTAGACCTTGTTACATTGTTTAATGCATCCAGCGGGGCATCACAACAAAATTAGGCATAATAATGCGTTAATTCCACGACTGTATATATCGATATCAGTAATTAAGAGTTGGACAATATCGGAATATCGGCAAAAAAGCCATTATCGGACATCTCTACTATCAGGCATTCTTGCTTTGTTCGAAAATGACCTCGAGTAGTGGTTCACAATTATTTTCTGTCACGCCCCCCAACCCAGGGGACAACATTTTTTTCCACGCACCCCCTGAAGTTAAGGTTTCTTTTTTTTATCTGTATGTGTCAAGATAGTTATTTACTAACACTAATAATGCTATTACGTTATTGCCTCTCACGCGCACGTTCCCCTGATATCTACCCGGGGGGTCCGACCCACCATTTGAGAAGCACATAAGCGGCAGAAAATGGATGGACTGGTTGGAACTTGCCAAATTGTTTCAGCGGGCCGGATTTTTATTTACCCATGTGTACGTGTCAAGATACACGCCATCCCACCAAAACATTTCACAGTCGACCCAAACCATTCCATACTGAACTGAGCTGCACTTCTTGGTGGAAACGCGTACTAATATCCGCTTAGGTCATAAAAATATTGCGCCGGGTGGCCGTGGACTTGGTCTAATCTTTGATAGACACGCAATACAACGCTCCAAAGGGAATTACATTTTGCCCCACTGCCACAATCCCATGCAGTCTTTGTTGACACACATAGCCCTGGTCGGACCGCTGCAGAGGCTTTAGTGCAGGGCTACTCAACTGCTGGCCCGGGGGCCAAATCCCGCCCGGGAATGACAACCTATCAGCCCCCGAGTTTGGGAGAGAATTTTGCAGAAAATTCCTAAAAACACTTGAGGAACTTGGGCCATTTTAAAGATATTAGCAAATCGTTGCATTGACATCTTAACCTTGCTATCAAACAGAACACTGTGGCCCAAACCCGTGATTTACATAACTGAGGCGTTCCTCAAGGCTCATCTTTAAGTCCTCTCCTTTTTTGCGTTTTTTTCCGCCATGTGACTGCTCTCAGGGAGAGCATGTCCCAAATTCCAAGCTGCTGTTTTGAGGCATGTTAAAAAAAAATAATGCACAAAGTGACTTCAATAATAAATATGGCAGTGCCATGTTGGCATTTATTTCCATAATTTGACTTGATTTATTTTTGGAAAACCTTGTTGCATCAGTGTTTCCCATAAACTGCCAAGATACCTGTGGCGGTGGGGGCGTGGCTATGGGCGTGGTCACCATGACATCGAGTAATTTGCATAATTTACTACAATGATATGATTTTCTCTAAAAAGGCTCAAAAAATTTATATTTACTAATTAATAATAACAGTTTTGTTTTAAATGTCCATCCATTTTACAATATAATTACAACACTTTATGTACATATTTATATACAGATTTGAACAATAAGTTATTCACTGAAATATATGTATTAATTGTGGTTCTTACAAAAAATATATCTTATAAAAATATAAAAGCTAAAATGTCTCTTAAAGCTCTGCCCCTTTAATTAGTGCATACTAAATAATTTAACTTTAGCCTACTACTACAACCATATTATTTACCAGCAACATAAAGCGAAACAGAGGCAGAGGTGTCCTGCCACGGTCAGTAACAAATAAACAGAAAACAGTAGTGGTCAAATACAAATAAGGCAACAAGAGAAGTTTCCTACACTTCTCTTTTGTTAAGGAAATCTGAACAGCCTATATGGGCATCTACATCAACTATATGATTTGCCTGAGAAACTGGACAGGACAAAAAAAA
>NC_084738.1:68631683-68656683 GCF_033978785.1 Entelurus aequoreus | reverse complement strand
GCGAAATGGACATTCACAGTGACTTTTATCTCCACGACAATAACGAAGCACTTTAGCTACGGAGCTAACGTGATAGCATCGTGCTTAAATGCAGATAAAAACAAAAGAAATAAACCCCTGACTGGAAGGATAGACAGAAAATCAACAATACTATTAAACCATGGACATGTAACTACACGGTTAATGCTTTCCAGCTTGGCGAAGCTTAACAATGCTGTTGCTAACGACGCCATCGAAGCTAACTTAGCAACGGGACCTCACTGAGCTATGATAAAAACATTAGCTATCCACCTACGCCAGCCAGCCCTCATCTGCTCATCAACACCCGTGCTCACCTGCGTTCCAGCGATAGACGGAGCGACGAAGGACTTCACCCGATCATCCATGCGGTCGGCGGCTAGCGTCAGCTAGCGCGTCTGCTATACAAGTAAGTCCTCCTTGTTGTGTTGCTACAGCCAGCCGCTAATACACCGATCCCACCTACAGCTTTCTTCTTTGCAGTCTCCATTGTTCATTAAACAAATTGCAAAAGATTCACCAACACAGATGTCCAGAATACTGTGGAATTTTGAGATGAAAACAGAGCTTTTTTGTATTGGATTCAATGGCGTCCGAATACTTCCATTTAACTATTGACGTCACGCGCAGACGTTTTCAACCGGAAGTTTAGCGGGAAATTTAAAATTGCACTTTATAAGTTAACCCGGCCGTATTGGCATGTGTTGCAATGTTAAGATTTCATCATTGATATATAAACTATCAGACTGCGTGGTCGCTAGTAGTGGCTTTCAGTAGGCCTTTAACATTCTGGTTCCTATCTATTAGGGCTGTGAATCTTTGGGTGTCCCACGATTCGATTCAATATCGATTCTTGGGGTCACGATTCGATTCAAAATCAATTTTTTTTTTCAATTCAACACGATTCTCAATTCAAAAACAATTTTTTTTCCCGATTCAAAAGGATTCTCTATTCATTCGATACATAGATTTCAGCAGGATCTACCCCAGTCTGCTGACATGCAAGCAGAGTAGTAGATTTTTGTAAAAAGCTTTTATAATTGTAAAGGACAATGTTTTATCAACTGATTGCAATAATGTAATTTTGTTTTAACTATTAAATGAACCAAAAATATGACTTATTTTATCTTTTTGAAAATATTAGACACAGTGTGTTGTCAAGCTTATGAGATGTGATGCAAGTGTAAGCCACTGTGACACTATTGTTCTTTTATTATAAATGTCTAATGATAATGTCAATGAGGGATCTTTAATCACTTCTATGTTGAAATTGTGACTAATATTGATACTGTTGTTGATAATATTCATTTTTGTTTCACTACTTTTGGTTTGTTCTGTGTGGTGTTTGTGTCTCCTCTCAATTGCTCTGTTTATTGCAGTTCTGAGTGTTGCTGGGTCGGGTTTGGTTTTGAAATTGGATTGCATTGTTATGGTATTGCTGTGTATTGTTTTGTTGGATTGATGAATTAAAAAAATAAAAATGCAAATAAAAAAATATTAAAACATTTTTTAAAAATGTTTTATTTTTATTTATTTATTTTTTTATTTTATTAATTAAAAAAAAAAAAAACCTTATCTCTTATTGGTTGTCCAAATTAGGCATAATAATGTGTTAATTCCACGACTGTATCGGTTGATATCGGTATAGGTAATTAAAGAGTTGGACAATATCGGAATATCGGATATCGGCAAAAAGCCATTATCGGACATCCCTAGTTGTTTCTTTCTGTTATTAATATTCTGGTTCCTATCAATATATATCAATACAGTCTGCAAGGGATACAGTCCGTAAGCACACATGATTGTGTGTGCTGCTGGTCCACTAATAGTACTAACCTTTAACAGTTAATTTGACTCATTTTCATTAATTACTAGTTTCTATGTAACTGTTTTTATATTGTTTTACTTTCTTTTTCATTCAAGAAAATGTTTTTAATTTATTTATCTTATTTTATTTTTTTTTTTTAATAGGACCTTATCTTCACCATACCTGGTTGTCCAAATTAGGCATAATAATGTGTTAATTCCACAACTGTATATATCGGTATCTGTTGATATCGGTATCGGTAATTAAAGAGTTGGACAATATCGGGATATCGGCAAAAAGCCATTATCGGACATCCCTAATCACGGGTGTCAAACGGATCCAGCCCGCGGGATGAGTTTGCTAAGTATAAAAAAATGAACCTGAAATGTTTGAATGAAAGAAACTGCAGTTCTAAATGTGTCCACTAGATGTCGCAATAGCAATTATTTGTATATTTGTAGACCAGTGGTTCTTAACCTTGTTGGAGGTACCGAACCCCACCAGTTCCATATGCGCATTCACCGAACCCTTCTATAGTGAAAAATAAAATGTTGTTTTTTTTCAAGTTCAAGACAAAGTTATATGTTGTTGGTAACACTTTAGTATGGGGAACATATTCTAAGTAACAAAGACTTAATTTAGAGTTATTTGGTGAGGGTTAGAGGGTTAGGGCCAGGGTTAGAGGGTTAGGGTTATAAGAAGGCCATGCCGAATAAGGCATTAATAAGTACTTAATAATGACTAGATAAGATAAGAACCCCCTGTGATGTGTCCTGGGTATGACTCAAAACTGCATCCGGTGATGAGGCTTCAGTTCGGGAGTTCTGGAGTTTTGGGGAAGGTGGAGTTACCCCTCAGTCATCATTGCTCCCAGGTCCACTCTGACCCGGGGTGGTAGTACCTGTCAGGGTCCCAGCTATGGGTTGAATAGCATTTCAAAGACCTCAACGGTGGAAGTGGCGGAGGATGACACTGCATGTCACAACGGCACTGAAGGCGGATGAAGGCTGCAACAGAGGGTGGTCTCCAGTCGTCATGGATCCATGCCACTGGATCAAGGCCCCTCTCTGCCAAGGACCGTGTGGTGGCTGCAGGCGCATCAGTCTCCCAACGTTAAAAGACGTCACGCGCAGGCGTCCTCCCGAATGGGAATCCATCCATTCTGAGGACAGTCATACTCGACATTTACGAGTGACTGCCGATGATGATGACCCTGTGATGAGGTGGCGACTTGTCCAGGGTGTACCCCGCCTTCCGCCCGATTGTAGCTGAGATAGGCTCTCAAGGGACAAGCGGTAGTAAATGGATGGATGGATGGATACTATTAACCGCAACATGTAATAGTAAAAAAAACAACAACAACAACATTATGATTTGTACAATTTCAGAATGTGCTTGTTCTATTTTTAAACAAAGAAAACAATCTGAAGTTGTCTTTATTTTTAAGTTATCGTGCCGAGATTTTACAAGTCGTAGATTTTTCTCCTATTTTGAATTTTCCCTCACCTAAAGAACTTTGTAGTATTTTAATAATACGGATAAAAATACACCAAAAGTAAGCATTAATTAATTGTATATATGTATATACGTGTAAATACAATTTGAATACAAACTAGAATTTGCAATTAATTTGAAGTGACATTTCTTGGAAATTTGGGAATTTTGGGTAAACCGGGAAGTTTGAAAAATATTGATACTAGCACAAATCTCCTCGATGGTATGAACGAGTTGGTGTTAGAAATTTTGGGATTGGTTGAAAAATGTTGACGTAGTAACGGTTTCAATTGAGGATTTCCACGAATTTGGGAAAACTGGGAATTTGTACGGAAGAAAAAGGAAGATTTGTCGTCCCAACTAAAAGGATTGTTTTTAAAGGTGGAATGGAACGGTTGAAAAATGTAGACTGAAAACTTTCCAGGAAGAGGTAAAAAATAGGGCTTTGGAAAACCGCTAATTCTGGGAATTCCTGGAATTTTTTTAAACTTTAAAAATAGTTGGATTGTCCAAGGTGAGATGAGTGTGTGGATGGTGAAACAGTTTGAATCGGTTGAAACATGTGGAATATGCAGTTGATTTGATATCTTCCCCTTTATTCTCAATGGGGCGAAAACTCCAGGAATTTTGGGAAAGGGAAAACATGTTTTGCGTTTGATATATCAGAAGATTAGTGTGGATGGTGGAAAGGACGAATTCGAGTTTAAAAATGGTGCAACATTTTGAGAATTTGGGGCATTGTAGAAATATGAATACTTCTATTCATCGGAACAGGAATTTCCTGGAAATTTGGGAATTTCGGGAAAACCGGGAAGTTCTGAAAATATTGATACTAGCACAATTGTCCTCGATGGTATGAATGAGTTGGTGTTAGAATTTTTGGAATCGGTTGAAAAATGTTGACGTAGTAACAGTTTGAATTGAGGATGGGTATTTCGGAATTCCGAGAATTTTGGGAAATCCGGGAATTTGTACAAAAAAAAGGGAAGATTTTTTGTCCCAACTAAGCGGTTGAAAAATGTAGACTTTCCAGGAAGAGGTAAAAAAATAGGGCTTTGGAAAACCGGTAATTCTGGGAATTCCTGGAATTTTTTTTTACATTGGTGAATAGTTGTATTGTCCAAGGTGAGTGGAGTGTGTGGATGGTTTGAATCGGTTGAGAAATGTGGAATATGCAGTCGATTGTATATTTTCCCATTCATTGTCAACGGGGAGAAAACTCCGGGATATTCCGGGAAAATCAGGAATTTTGGGAAAGGGAAAACATGTTTTGTATTTGATATATCAGAAGAGTGATTGACAGGACGAATTCCGAGTTTAAAAATGGTGCAACATTTAGAGAATTTGGGGCATTCTAGAAATATGAATACTTCTATTAATTTGAACTGGAATTTCCTGGAAATTTGGGAATTTCGGGAAAACCGGGAATATATATCTTATATGAGTGTTTTAATGATGGCAACACATGATGTGTCTATATTAGCTATATTAGCCTACTATCAAAATGACTTTAAAAGTCTTATATAAGTGTTATAATGAAGGCAACACATGATGTGTCTATATTAGCTATAATAGCCTACTATCAAAATAACTTTAAAAGCCTTATATAAGTGTTATAATGAAGGCAACACATGATGTAAGTGTCTATATTAGCTATTATAGCCTACTATCAAAATGTGTCGCAGGCTGAAGCAAATCTTTGTTGACAGAAATGTTGAAATGTAATATATTTTTATTCTACACATTTTTACAACATTAGAAAGACAAACAACTATCAGAAATGCAGCCAATATCACAAACAGATAATGTGTCATAAGACATGCAAATATAAATTGAGTTAAGAGGACTTAAAATAAATTAAAAGAGCTTAAATATACCTAGAAATGAGGCATAATAATGCAATATGTACATACAGCTAGCCTAAATAGCATGATAGCATCGATTAGCTTGCAGTCATGCAGTGACCAAATATGCCTGATTAGCGCTCCACACACGTCATTAATATCAACAAAGCTCACAGTATAAAAAGTTTGGTGGACAAAATGAGACAAAAAAAGGAGTGGCATAAAACACGTCTTAGAAAGTCGGAGAATGTTGTACATGTAAACAAACTACGGTGAGTTCAAGGACCGCCAAAATTAGTAGGACAAAAACATATTTTTCCCTCATTTTTTTCCCCCATTTTTTGAAAACGCTCCAGAAGGCCACTAGGCCGGCGCTAAAGAGCCGACTTAAAAGAACCGTTCAATGGACTCGATTCAGTTATGTACAGCAGATGTGGGCGTCGACATCAACAATAGGATTTGCCTGACAGGGACATGTTCGAAAAAAAAAAGAAAAAAAAAAGACTCGATTCGTTCGTGAACGTCACATCCCGATATTGCATTAAAAAAAAACATTATGATACCGCATTTTTTTAAGGAATTCATCACAGTACGTTATTTTGTGTTGAGTTTTTAATGGGAGTAAGCAGACTAAATGTGTACTTGTAGGATTATTTTACACTGAAGTATAACACATATACATTTATTACAATTAACATTTTTGAAAAATAATACCGCCATGCAGATGACAGCTCACAGCCACTAGGGGGCATATTGGTGACTGCTATGATATGCTGTGATATATATATATATTTTTTTTATTTTTTATTTTTTTTTATTTTAATTTTTTTTAAATTTTTATTATTTTTTTTATTTTTTTTTGTGGTAATTTCTGCACATTTAAAGCCTTGAAAGCAGCTTGGCTTAAAAAAGAAAAAGAAAAAAGAAATAAATTCCATGCACTTGCTGCTGTGTCACACTTGACTGCAGCGGGGTTGCATAAGTAAAACGCGCACACACACACACACACACACACACACACACACACACACACACACACACACACACACACACACACACACACACACACACACACACACACACACACACACACACACACACACACACACACACACACACACACACACACACACACACACACACACACCAGATCAATATTGATTAATGCAGGTCTTGCTCTGAACACAGTTGGCCTTTCCGAGCCACTGATTTTGCCTATTGCGTGTGTGTGTGTGTGTGTGTGTGTGTGTGTGTGTGTGTGTGTGTGTGTGTGTGTGTGTGTGTGTGTGTGTGTGTGTGTGTGTGTGTGTTACTATAAGTAACCTAGCACAGGCCAGAATGTGACTTTGTGTGCCAAACGTGTGGAAGGTGCACCCATGTTGTTCTTTTTCTCCTTTTTTTCCACAGCGCTGTGAAAGACGTGTCGCACGCAGCCAGAGTGCCTCGCTAAATGTTTAATGTGGCGTGAGTGGGAGTGGGAGTGGGAGTGGGAGTGGGAGTGGGAGTGGGAGTGGGAGTGGGAGGCCATCACAGGCCAGGGTTGGGGTGGGGCCGCAGCCCGACAAGGATGCTGCAGTCCAGAAAAAAAATGGACGCTTTAGGAGCAACGCTGCTTGGAAGTGGTCTGACGCTGCACAACGACACCCGCGGGTTAGATGAGCTACACAAACCTGGGGGAAGTGATTTAATGTGGCCTGCCGTTTCATTTTCAGTGATATGCCACATTATTCTACTGTATAGGATATCCCGCATACTTTTCTCTGACGCGCAATGTCATTTATGTGGCCCGACACATCATTTTCTGGTCTGCCGCATAATTTCATGTGGCCTGTGGCATCATTTTATGTGATGTCGCGTCGTTTTATTTGGCCCGTCACGGCATTTTTTGTAGCCCATCACATCATTTTATGTAATACGCCGCATCATTTTATGTGGCCCGCCACATCATTTTGTAATATGCTGCATATTTTTAGTGGCCTGCAATGTCATTAGAGTGGCCCACCACTCCATTTTATGTAGCCCGCCACATCATTTTATGTGATATGCCCTATCATTTTAAGTGGCTCGCCACATCATTTTGTAATATGCTGCATATTTTTAGTGGCCTGCAATGTCATTAGAGTGGCCCACCACTCCATTTTATGTAGCCCGCCACCTCATTTTATGTGATATGCCCTATCATTTTAAGTGGCTCGCCACATCATTTTGTAATATGCTGCATATTTTTAGTGGCCTGCAATGTCATTAAAGTGGCCCACCACTCCATTTTATGTAGCCCGCCACATCATTTTATGTGATATGCCCTATCATTTTAAGTGGCTCGCCACATCATTTTGTTATATGCTGCATATTTTTAGTGGCCCGCAATGTCATTAAAGTGGCCCACCAAGCCATTTTACGTAGCCCGCCACAACATTTTATGTGATATACCGCTTCATTTTATATGGCCCGGCACATAATTTTGTGATATGCATATTTTTAGTGACCCGCAAATTCATTTATGTAGCCCGCCACATGATTTTATGTGATATGTCGTATTATTTTATGTGGCCCGCCACATTATTTTTATTGGCCCGCCATTTAATTTATGTAGCCCGCAATTTAATTTATGTACCCCGCCACATGATTTTATGTGATGTGTCGTATTATTTTATGTGGCCCGCCACATGATTTTATGTGATGTGTCGTATTATTTTATGTGGCCCGCCACATTATTTTTATTGGCCCGCAATTTAATTTATGTAGCCCGCAATTTAATTTATGTACCCCGCCACATGATTTTATGTGATGTGTCGTATTATTTTATGTGGCCCGCCACATTATTTTTATTGGCCCGCAATTTAATTTATGTAGCCCGCAATTTAATTTATGTACCCCGCCACATGATTTTATGTGATGTGTCGTATTATTTTATGTGGCCCGCCACATTATTTTTATTGGCCCGCAATTTAATTTATGTAGCCCGCAATTTAATTTATGTACCCCGCCACATGATTTTATGTGATATGTCGTATTATTTTATGTGGCCCGCCACATTATTTTTATTGGCCCGCAATTTAATTTATGTAGCCCGCAATTTAATTTATGTACCCCGCCACATGATTTTATGTGATATGTTGTATTATTTTATGTGGCCCGCCACATCATTTTTAATATGCCACATTATTTTTAGTGGCCCGCAATGCCATTTTCGTGGCCCTGCCATATAACTTTATGTGGTCTTCCGAATAATTTTACGTGGCCCACCATAAAATTTTATGCAATATGCCGCATCATTTTACACATCATTTTGGGATATGCCGAATTATTTTTAGTGGCCTTCAATTTCATTTATTTAGCCCGCCACATGATTTTATGTGATATGTCGTATCATTTTATCTGGCCCGCCACATCATTTTGTAATATGCCGCTTCATTTTTAGTGGCCCGCAATTTCATTTAGGTGGCCCACCACATGTAACATGTTGCATCATTTTATATGGCCCGGAACGTCATTTTGTGACATGCCGCAATATTTTTAGTGGCCCACCACATCACTTTGTAATATGCTGCATCATTTTTATTAATTAATGTGGCCTGCTGCATCAAATAAAGTGGCCCGTTGTGTCATTTGATGTAGCCTGCCACTTCATTTTCAATATTATGCTGCATCATTTTACGTGACCCGCATTATCATTTAAATTGGCCCTGCCGAATCATTTTTATTTGGCCCGCCACGCCAATTTCCAGTATGTAGCCTGCCGCATCATTTTATGTCATCCATCCATTTTCTACCGCTTGTCCCTCTCGGCGTTTTTGCAGCCTACCCCAGCTGCACTCGGGCGGAAGGCAGGGCACACCCTGGGACAAGTCACCACCTCACCATTTCAAGTGGCCCTGCCGTATCATTTCACGTGGACCGCCACAATATTTGCGTAGCTTGCCACATTGTGATATTCCTTTATAGTTTACGTGGGCTAGCCACATCATTTTATGCGATTTTCCGCATCAATTAATGTAATTTTTTAAGTGGCCCACGATGTCATTTAGTTGGCCTGGAAATAAAAAAGGCACTTTATGACTAAATGAAAGTACTCATCCTTCAGTTTTGACGGAGAGGGCAGCCATGATTGCGATGTGGGCCTCAATAAAAAAGTGACACGCCTCCATTCCTGGACGTCATTTTCTCTTTATTCTATCCTATTGATTTCATAACCCACTTATTTATATCCTGTTCTATTTAAGTGCTTTATGTACATACTAGCCTTCTTCTGACATGCATTGGGCTAAATCTGGGAGGGCAGCTACTAAATTTCATGCCATCTCATGTGTCTCATGTGTGCTGCTGCCACCATTAACTTCCTGGAATGTTTCCTATACTTTTCGGCGGCCTTGAACGCAACACCGGAGGTCCTCGGTTTGCCTGCGCGGCATAAAGAAAACACCAAATTTAGCTGCGTGCGAGTACTATGCTAACAATAGCGTATCCTAACAGTTAGCACGCTGGCCAGATAGCTTCAGGTAACAAAAAATATAAGCATGATGAGTTTAAAAAAACAACTAGCATGCTAACAGTATTATGCTAACAATAGCGTATCCTGACAGTTAGCACGCTGGCCAAATAGCCTCAGGTAACAAAAAATATAAGCATGATGAGTTAAAAAAACAACAACTAGCATGCTAACCATACTATGCTAACAATAGCATATCCTGACAGTTAGCACGCTGGCTAAATAGCTTCAGGTAAAAAAATATATAAGCATGATGAGCTAAAAAAAACAACTAGCATGCTAACAGTATTATGCTAACAATAGCGTATCCTAACAGTTAGCAGGCTGGCTAAATAGCTTCAGGTAACAAAAATGTTAACATGATGAGCTAAAAAAAAAAATAACATGCTAACCGTATTATGCTAACAATAGCGTATCCTAACAGTTAGCACGCTGGCCAAATAGCTTCAGGTAACAAAAAATCTAAGCATGATGAGTTAAAAAAAACCAACTAGCATGCTAACAGTACTATGCTAACAATAGCGTATCCTAACAGTTAGCACGCTGGTCAAATAGCTTCAGGTAACAAAAAATATAAGCATGATGAGCTAAAAAAAAACTAGCATGCTAACAGTACTATGCAAACAATAGCATATCCGTACAGTTAGCATGCTGGCCAAATAGCTTCAGGTAACAAAAAATATAAGCATGAGGAGCTAAAAAAAACCTAGCATGCTAACAGTACTATGCTAACAATAGCGTATCCTAACAGTTAGCACGCTGGTCAAATAGCTTCAGGTAACAAAAAATATAAACATGATGAGTTAAAAAAAACTAGCATGCTAACAGTATTATGCTAACAATAGCGTATCCTAACAGTTAGCACGCTGGTCAAATAGCTTCAGGTAACAAAAAATATAAGCATGATGAGCTAAAAAAAAAACTAGCATGCTAACAGTACTATGCAAACAATAGCATATCCGTACAGTTAGCATGCTGGCCAAATAGCTTCAGGTAACAAAAAATATAAGCATGAGGAGCTAAAAAAACCTAGCATGCTAACAGTACTATGCTAACAATAGCGTATCCTAACAGTTAGCACGCTGGTCAAATAGCTTCAGGTAACAAAAAATATAAGCATGATGAGTTAAAAAAAAAACTAGCATGCTAACAGTACTATGCTAACAATAGCGTATCCTTACAGTTAGCATTAGTGAAATACCAACATATGACACTATACCGGCTAAATTAGATCTAAAAAAAAGCTAGCACGCTAATGTTGGTGTTACCAAGATGATATAAATGTGAGGTGTGCACTTGAAAAATATGTTTAAAATAATAACATGCTATATGACTGAGATGTATACCTACAAAATTAGCTAAAAAATAAAAAAAATTAAAAATTAAAAAAAAATTAAAAAAAGTTAGCATATTAACGTTGGCATGCTAACAGGTATCATTCGTCACGTAACAAAATATTGGACGCTTCGGTGTACACCTGTAAAATTAACCAAAAAAAAGAAGCTAGCATGCTAACAGTACTATGCTATCAATAGCGTATCCTTACAGTTAGCATTAGTGAAATACCAACATATGACACTATACCGGCTAAATTAGATCTAAAAAAAAGCTAGCACGCTAATGTTGGCATTACCAAGATGATATTACTCTGAGGTGTGCACTTGAAAAATATGTTTAAAATGCTAGCATGCTATATGACTGAGGTGTATACCTACAAAATTAGCTAAAAATAAATAAAAAATAAAAAGTTAGCATACTAACGTTGGCATGCTAACAGGTATCATTCGTCACGTAACAAAATATTTGACGCTTCGGTGTACACCTGCAAAATTAACACACAAAAAAAGCTAGCATGCTAATATTAGAACGCCAACAATTGCGCCGCGGGAAGTTAACATTTTTCTCCACATGGGCTGTTTTTTCAGAAAAACTGGACATTTTTGTGTAGTTGTGCAAATGCCTTGCTAACATTAGCATGCTAGCATTAGCATGCTAATATTAGAATGCCAACAATTGCGCCGCGGGAAGTTAAAAACATTTTCTCCACATGGGCTGTTTTTTTTCTGAAAAACTGGACATTTTCGTGTCGTTGTGTTAGCAATTTGGTACCTGAAACATGCTAATTTTAGCATGCTAACGTCTAACTTTTTTTTTTTTTTTTTTTTTAAATTTGCAACTGTATACCCCAGAGCCATATAACATTGACCTTGACATATGCAACCTTTTTTTTAAGCCAAATTTGCCCCGTACACTCCAGAGTCATATAACTTGGTGCGTGACACATGCTAACTTTTTGTTTTGCCATGTTCGCAGCAGTGGTTCTCAACTTAGAAAACTCCCGAGCACCACCATAATGAGCAACGTTAAAATACAGTAGCGTCGTAGGCCTGAGTATTCATTAAGTGCAAGTTAAAACTCTACTATGCAAAAGCCAACAGCCATTTATCAACAACACCCAGAAACGCAGTCGGCTTCGCTGGGCCCTGAGCTCATCTAAGATGGACTGATGCAAAGTGGAAAAGTGTTCTGTGGTCTGACGAGTCCACATTTCAAATTGTTTTTGGAAACCGTGGACGTCGTGTCCTCCGGAACAAAGAGGAAAAGAAACATCCGGATTGTTCTAGGCGCAGAGTGTAAAAGGCAGCATGTGTGATGGTATGGGGGTGTATTAGTGCCCAAGACATGGGTAACTTACACACCTGTGAAGGCACCATTAATGCTGAAAGGTACATACAGCTTTTGGAGCAACATATGTTGCCATCCAAGCAACGTTACCCTGGACGCCCCTGCTTATTTCAGCAAGACAATGCCAAGCCACGTGTTACAACAGCGTGGCTTCATAGTAAAAGAGTGCGGGTACTAGACTGGCCTGACATTTTTTTTGCAATGTGTTGCTGCCCTTTTAATTAACTACTTTTAAGTTAATGATTATTTGCAAAAAATAAATAAAGTTTCTCAGTGTGAACATTAAATATCTTGTCTTTGCAGTCTATTCAATTGAATATAAATTGAAAAGTATTTACAAATCATTGTATTCTGTTTTTATTTACCATTTACACAACGTGACAACTTCACTGGTTTTGGGGTTTTGTACCTCAGAAGCTCAGAGAGGCGATTGTCCTATACTTTTCAGTGGTCTTGAATGCAGCACCCCTTTTCGCCTGCTCAGCACTCTGGTGGCACACTGAAGAAGAAGAAGAAAAAAAAGAGCAACAATGTATCACTTTTGTCTTTTTCTGTCAGCGTGGGAACACAAAAGCTGCATGCAAGGCGGAAAAGTTCAAATATGATGAAGCCATATCTGCATGTGCAGCTTGGCCAATGTGTGATGATGGGAGAGAAAAAAGTGTGTGTGTGTGTGTGTTCTTGTATTTCTACCCTTCTTGGGACATCAACAAGGAAAAGTAGCTTCCATATGAGGAGGTGTGAACAAGTGATGACATAAATCATGGTCCCAATAACATTGCATCTGATAGAGAATGTCTCATTTGCACCCCTGGTGGTGAAATCTATCAAAATGAGGGTGGTCCCAAAAAGGAGGGTCAACATGTGAAATAACAAGTGTGTGTAAGGAATTGAAATGTGCTCCCTTTGGCCACATTTAATTTAAAAAAAAATATTGTAATAACTTGAAGTAAATAATGAAGATTAAAAATCAATTACAAAAAAATAAAATAAAATAAATAAAATAACTAAAAGCAGTCTTTTTCTCAAAATGTGTTGACTTTTTTCTTATAAAATCGGGAACAATTTCTCATATTCTTTCTGTTTCCGTAATGTTGCAATATTTTCTCGTAAAATCCTTACTTTTTTTTAATTGTAAAATTATTACTTTTTAATGCAAAATGGCCAACATATGAAATAACAAGTGTGTGTAAGAAATTGAAATGTGCTCCCTTTGGCCAAATTTAATTAAAAAAAATTTTTTTTAAATAACTTGAAGTAAATAATGAAGATTAAAAATCAATTACAAAAAAATAAAATTAAATAAATAAAAGAACTAAAAGCAGTCTTTTTCTCAAAATGTGTCGACTTTTTTAAAATAAAATTGGGAACAATTTCTCATATCCTTTCTGTTTCTGTAATGTTGCAATATTTTCTCGTAAAATCCTTACTTTTTTTTTAATTGTAAAATTATTACTTTTTAATGCAAAATGGCGACATTTGTCATATAAAATTCCGACTTTTTTGCCAATGTTTTAGTTGTTATTATAGAATAGTGACATTTGAGTAAAATTATGACTTCTGTCATAATTTTTAATGAGTAAAATTCCGATTATTATTATATTGCCAAAATTTTCTTATAAAATTGTAACTTTTGTCGAGTAAAATTACGACACTTTTCATAAAACTGCCAAAATTTTACGTTTTTCTTGTAAAATTGCGACTGTTGTTGAGTAAAATTCCAACTTATCGTAATATTGCACAAATGTTCGGTTTTTCTTGTAAAAAAAAATTATTATAATACTGCCAACATTCTGAGTTTTTCTTGTGAAATTGTGAGCTTTTTCTTGTGAAATTCCAACTCATTTTTCACAACAAGCTTTTTTATATTAGCATAGTATGTATATATTATTAATGTTGTAAATACACATCTTTATATATCTAGAAAGGCTGGTCCTAAAGAGGTAGGCATTTTTCTCAGGTCTCAAGAAGGTAAGAAATACATGTGTGTGTGTTCTTGTATTCCTACCCTTCTTGAGACATCAACAAGGAAAAGTAGCTACCATATGAGGAGGTGTGAACAAGTGATGACATAAATCATGGTCCCAATACGGAAAACCATTGCATCTAATAGAGAATGTCTCCTTTGCACCCCTGGTGGTGAAATCTATCAAAATGAGGGTGGTCCCAAAGAGGAGGGATTTTTCTAATTGACTGTGTGTCGCTTTTAAAAGTGCTCCCCCTCTGGCCAACATATGAAATAACAAGTGTGTGTAAAAAATTGAAGTGCTCCCCTTCTGGTCAACATATGTAATAACAAGTGTGTGTAAGAAATTGAAGTGCTGCCCCTCTGGCCAACATATGTAATAACAAGTGTGTGTAAGAAATTTGAAGTGCTCCTCCTCTGGTCAACATATGAAATAACAAGTGTGTGTAAGAAATTGAAATGTGCCTCTTTTGGCCAAAATTAATGAAAAAAAAATAAAAATAAATATGTTTATAGAGACATACTGTAATAACTTGAGGTAAATAATGAAGATTAAAAAAATAAATAGATAAATAAAAAATTAAATAGCTAAAAGCATTCTTTTTCTCAAAATGTGTCGACTTTTTTCTTATAAAATTGGGAACAATTTGCCATATTCTTTCTGTTTCTTTAATATTGCAATATTTTCTCGTAAAATTCGTACTTTTTTTTAATTGTAAAATTATTACTTTTTAATGCAAAATGGCGACATTTGTCATATCGAATTCTGACTTTTATTGCCAATTTTTTAGTTGTTGTTATAGAATAGTGACATTTGAGTAAATGAGTAAAATTCCGATTATTATTATATTGCCAAAATTGTATCATAAAATTGTGACTTTTGTCGAGTAAAATTACGACACTTTTCATAAAACTGCCAAAATTTTACGTTTTTCTTGTAAAATTGCGACTGTTGTTGAGTAAAATTCCAACTTTTATCGTAATATTGCACAAATGTTCGGTTTTTCTTGTAAAAAAAAATTATTATAATACTGCCAACATTCTGAGTTTTTCTTGTGAAATTGTGACCTTTTTCTTGTGAAATTCCAACACATTTTTCACAACAAGCTTTTTTTATATTAGCATAGTATGTATATATTATTAATGTTGTAAATACACATCTTTCTATATCTAGAAAGGGTGGTCCTATAGAGGTAGGCATTTTTCTCAGGTCTCAAGAAGGTAAGAAATACATGTGTGTGTGTGTGTGTTCTTGTATTCCTACCCTTCTTGAGACATCAACAAGGAAAAGTAGCTACCATATGAGGAGGTGTGAACAAGTGATGACATAAATCATGGTCCCAATACGGAAAACTATTGCATTTAATAGAGAATGTCTCATTTGCACCCCTGGTGGTGAAATCTATCAAAATGAGGGTGGTCCCAAAAAGGAGGGCTTTTTCTAATTGACTGTGTGTCGCTTTTAAAAGTGCTCCCCCTCTGGCCAACATATGAAATAACAAGTGTGTGTAAAAAATTTAAGTGCTCCCCTTCTGGTCAACATATGAAATAACAAGTGTGTGTAACAATTTGAAGTGCTGCCCCTCTGGCCAACATATGTAATAACAAGTGTGTGTAAGAAATTTGAAGTGCTCTCCCTCTGGTCAACATATGAAATAACAAGTGTGTGTAAGAAATTCAAATGTGCCTCTTTTGGCCAAAATTAATGAAAAAAATAAATAAATAAATATGTTTATAGAGACATACTGTAATAACTTGAGGTAAATAATGAAAATAAAAAAAATAAAAAATTAAATAGCTAAAAGCTGTCTTTCTCAAAATGTGTCGACTTTTTTCTTATAAAATTGGGAACAATTTCTCATATTCTTTCTGTTTCTGTAA
Source organism: Entelurus aequoreus (assembly GCF_033978785.1). Taxonomy (NCBI): domain Eukaryota; kingdom Metazoa; phylum Chordata; class Actinopteri; order Syngnathiformes; family Syngnathidae; genus Entelurus; species Entelurus aequoreus. The sequence goes on along the minus strand of NC_084738.1, from coordinate 68,640,499 downwards.
TATTGCAATATTTTCTCGTAAAATTCATACTTTTTTAAAATTGTAAAATTATTACTTTTTAATGCAAAATGCCGACATTTGTCAAATAAAATTCTGACTTTTTTGCCAATTTTTTAGTTGTTGTTATAGAATAGTGACATTTGAGTAAAATTATGACTTCTGTCACAATTTTTGCTGAGTAAAATTCCGATTATTATTATGTTGCCAAAATTTTCTTATAAAATTGTGACTTTTGTCGAGTAATATTACGACTCTTTTCATAAAACTGCCAAAATTTTACGTTTTTCTTGTAAAATTGCGACTGTCGTTGAGTAAAATTCCAACTTTTATCGTAATATTGCACAAATGTTCAGTTTTTCTTGTAAAAAAAATTATTATAATACTGCCAACATTCTGAGTTTTTCTTGTGAAATTGTGACCTTTTTCTTGTGAAATTCCAACTCATTTTTCACAACAAGCTTTTTTATATTTGCATAGTATGTATATATTATTAATGTTGTAAATACACATCTTTATATATCTAGAAAGGGTGGTCCTATAGAGGTAGGCATTTTTCTCAGGTCTCAAGAAGCTAAGAAATACAAGAATGTGTGTGTGTGGGTGTTCTTGTATTTCTACCCTTCTTGAGACATCAACAAGGAAAAGTAGCTTCCATATGAGGAGGTGTGAACAAGTGATGACATAAATCATGGTCCCAATACGGAAAACCATTGCATCTAATAGAGAATGTCTCATTTGCACCCCCGGTGGTGAAATCTATCAAAATGAGGGTGGTCCCTAAAAGGAGGGCTTTTTTCAAATTGACTGTGTGTCGCTTTTAAAAGTGCTCCCCCTCTGGCCAACATATGAAATAACAAGTGTGTGTAAAAAATTGAAGTGCTCCCCTTCTGGTCAACATATGAAATAACAAGTGTGTGTAACAATTTGAAGTGCTGCCCCTCTGGCCAACATATGTAATAACAAGTGTGTGTAAGAAATTTGAAGTGCTCCCCCTCTGGTCAACATATGAAATAACAAGTGTGTGTAAGAAATTGAAATGTGCCTATTTTGGCCAAAATTTATGAAAAAAATAAATAAATAAATATGTTTATAGAGACATACTGTAATAACTTGAGGTAAATAATGAAAATAAAAAAAATAAAAAATTAAATAGCTAAAAGCTGTCTTTTTCTCAAAATGTGTCGACTTTTTTCTTATAAAATTGGGAACAATTTGCCATATTCTTTCTGTTTCTGTAATATTGCAATATTTTCTCGTAAATTTCGTACTTTTTTTAAATTGTAAAATTATTACTTTTTAATGCAAAATGGCGACATTTGTCATATAAAATTCCGACTTTTTTGGCAATTTTTTTGTTGTTATTATAGAATAGTGACATTTGAGTAAATGAGTAAAATTGCAATTATTATTATATTGCCAAAAATGTCCTTATAAAATTGTGACTTTTGTCGAGTAAAATTACGACTCTTTTCATAAAACTGCCCAAATTTTAAGTTTTTCTTGTAAAATTGCGACTGTTGTTGAGTAAAATTCCAACTTTTATCGTAATATTGCACAAATGTTCGGTTTTTCTTGTAAAAAAAAATGATTATAATACTGCCAACATTCTGAGTTTTTTTTGTGAAATTGTGACCTTTTTCTTGTGAAAATTTTTCATTTTTCACAACAAGCTTTTTTTATATTAGCATAGTATGTATATATTATTAATGTTGTAAATACACATCTTTATATATCTAGAAAGGCTGGTCCTAAAGAGGTAGGCATTTTTGTCAGGTCTCAAGAAGGTAACACATACAAGAATGCGTACGTGTGTTCTTGTATTTCTACCCTTCTTGAGACATCAACAAGGAAAAGTAGCTTCCATATGAGGAGGTGTGAACAAGTGATGACATAAATCATGGTCCCAATAACATTGTATCTAATAGAGAATGTCTCAGTTGCACCCCTGGTGGTGAAATCTATCAAAATGAGGGTGGTCCCAAAAAGGAGGGATTTTTCTAATTCGGTTTTAAAAGTGCTCCCTCTCTGGCCAACATATGAAATAACAAGTGTGTGTAAAAAAATTGAAGTGCTCCCCTTCTGGTCAACATATGTAATAACAAGTGTGTGTAAGAAATTGAAGTGCTGCCCCTCTGGCCAACATATGTAATAACAAGTGTGTGTAAGAAATTTGAAGTGCTCCTCCTCTGGTCAACATATGAAATAACAAGTGTGTGTAAGAAATTGAAATGTGCCTCTTTTGGCCAAAATTAATGAAAAAAAAAAAAAAAAAGTTTATAGAGACATACTGTAATAACTTGAGGTAAATAATGAAGATAAAATAAATAAATAAATAAATTAAAAATTAAATAGCTAAAAGCTGTCTTTTTCTCAAAATGTGTCGACTTTTTTCTTATAAAATTGGGAACAATTTCTCATATTCTTTCTGTTTCTGTAATATTGCAATATTTTCTCGTAAAATTTGTACTTTTTTTAAATTGTAAAATTATTACTTTTTAATGCAAAATGGCGACATTTGTCATATAAAATTCCGACTTTTTTGCCAATTTTTTAGTTGTTATTATAGAATAGTGACATTTGAGTAAAATTATGACTTCTGTCATAATTTTTAATGAGTAAAATTCCGATTATTATTATATTGCCAAAATTTTCTTATAAAATTGTGACTTTTGTCGAGTAAAATTACGACACTTTTCATAAAACTGCCAAAATTTTACGTTTTTCTTGTAAAATTGCGACTGTTGTTGAGTAAAATTCCAACTTTTATCGTAATATTGCACAAATGTTCGGTTTTTCTTGTAAAAAAAATTATTATAATACTGCCAACATTCTGAGTTTTTCTTGTGAAATTGTGACCTTTTTCTTGTGAAATTCCAACTCATTTTTCACAACAAGCTTTTTTTATATTAGCATAGTATGTATATATTATTAATGTTGTAAATACACATCTTTATATATCTAGAAAGGGTGGTCCTATAGAGGTAGGCATTTTTCTCAGGTCTCAAGAAGGTAAGAAATACATGTGTGTGTGTGTGTGTTCTTGTATTCCTACCCTTCTTGAGACATCAACAAGGAAAAGTAGCTACCATATGAGGAGGTGTGAACAAGTGATGACATAAATCATGGTCCCAATACGGAAAACTATTGCATTTAATAGAGAATGTCTCATTTGCACCCCTGGTGGTGAAATCTATCAAAATGAGGGTGGTCCCAAAAAGGAGGGCTTTTTCTAATTGACTGTGTGTCGCTTTTAAAAGTGCTCCCCCTCTGGCCAACATATGAAATAACAAGTGTGTGTAAAAAATTTAAGTGCTCCCCTTCTGGTCAACATATGAAATAACAAGTGTGTGTAACAATTTGAAGTGCTGCCCCTCTGGCCAACATATGTAATAACAAGTGTGTGTAAGAAATTTGAAGTGCTCTCCCTCTGGTCAACATATGAAATAACAAGTGTGTGTAAGAAATTCAAATGTGCCTCTTTTGGCCAAAATTAATGAAAAAAATAAATAAATAAATATGTTTATAGAGACATACTGTAATAACTTGAGGTAAATAATGAAAATAAAAAAAATAAAAAATTAAATAGCTAAAAGCTGTCTTTCTCAAAATGTGTCGACTTTTTTCTTATAAAATTGGGAACAATTTCTCATATTCTTTCTGTTTCTGTAATATTGCAATATTTTCTCGTAAAATTCATACTTTTTTAAAATTGTAAAATTATTACTTTTTAATGCAAAATGCCGACATTTGTCAAATAAAATTCTGACTTTTTTGCCAATTTTTTAGTTGTTGTTATAGAATAGTGACATTTGAGTAAAATTATGACTTCTGTCACAATTTTTGCTGAGTAAAATTCCGATTATTATTATGTTGCCAAAATTTTCTTATAAAATTGTGACTTTTGTCGAGTAATATTACGACTCTTTTCATAAAACTGCCAAAATTTTACGTTTTTCTTGTAAAATTGCGACTGTCGTTGAGTAAAATTCCAACTTTTATCGTAATATTGCACAAATGTTCAGTTTTTCTTGTAAAAAAAATTATTATAATACTGCCAACATTCTGAGTTTTTCTTGTGAAATTGTGACCTTTTTCTTGTGAAATTCCAACTCATTTTTCACAACAAGCTTTTTTATATTTGCATAGTATGTATATATTATTAATGTTGTAAATACACATATTTATATATCTAGAAAGGCTGGTCCTATAGAGGTAGGCATTTTTCTCAGGTCTCAAGAAGCTAAGAAATACAAGAATGTGTGTGTGTGGGTGTTCTTGTATTTCTACCCTTCTTGAGACATCAACAAGGAAAAGTAGCTTCCATATGAGGAGGTGTGAACAAGTGATGACATAAATCATGGTCCCAATACGGAAAACCATTGCATCTAATAGAGAATGTCTCATTTGCACCCCCGGTGGTGAAATCTATCAAAATGAGGGTGGTCCCTAAAAGGAGGGCTTTTTTCAAATTGACTGTGTGTCGCTTTTAAAAGTGCTCCCCCTCTGGCCAACATATGAAATAACAAGTGTGTGTAAAAAATTGAAGTGCTCCCCTTCTGGTCAACATATGAAATAACAAGTGTGTGTAACAATTTGAAGTGCTGCCCCTCTGGCCAACATATGTAATAACAAGTGTGTGTAAGAAATTTGAAGTGCTCCCCCTCTGGTCAACATATGAAATAACAAGTGTGTGTAAGAAATTGAAATGTGCCTATTTTGGCCAAAATTTATGAAAAAAATAAATAAATAAATATGTTTATAGAGACATACTGTAATAACTTGAGGTAAATAATGAAAATAAAAAAAATAAAAAATTAAATAGCTAAAAGCTGTCTTTTTCTCAAAATGTGTCGACTTTTTTCTTATAAAATTGGGAACAATTTGCCATATTCTTTCTGTTTCTGTAATATTGCAATATTTTCTCGTAAATTTCGTACTTTTTTTAAATTGTAAAATTATTACTTTTTAATGCAAAATGGCGACATTTGTCATATAAAATTCCGACTTTTTTGGCAATTTTTTTGTTGTTATTATAGAATAGTGACATTTGAGTAAATGAGTAAAATTGCGATTATTATTATATTGCCAAAAATGTCCTTATAAAATTGTGACTTTTGTCGAGTAAAATTACGACTCTTTTCATAAAACTGCCCAAATTTTAAGTTTTTCTTGTAAAATTGCGACTGTTGTTGAGTAAAATTCCAACTTTTATCGTAATATTGCACAAATGTTCGGTTTTTCTTGTAAAAAAAAATGATTATAATACTGCCAACATTCTGAGTTTTTTTTGTGAAATTGTGACCTTTTTCTTGTGAAAATTTTTCATTTTTCACAACAAGCTTTTTTTATATTAGCATAGTATGTATATATTATTAACGTTGTAAATACACATCTTTATATATCTAGAAAGGCTGGTCCTAAAGAGGTAGGCATTTTTCTCAGGTCTCAAGAAGGTAACACATACAAGAATGCGTACGTGTGTTCTTGTATTTCTACCCTTCTTGAGACATCAACAAGGAAAAGTAGCTTCCATATGAGGAGGTGTGAACAAGTGATGACATAAATCATGGTCCCAATAACATTGTATCTAATAGAGAATGTCTCAGTTGCACCCCTGGTGGTGAAATCTATCAAAATGAGGGTGGTCCCAAAAAGGAGGGATTTTTCTAATTCGGTTTTAAAAGTGCTCCCTCTCTGGCCAACATATGAAATAACAAGTGTGTGTAAAAAAATTGAAGTGCTCCCCTTCTGGTCAACATATGTAATAACAAGTGTGTGTAAGAAATTGAAGTGCTGCCCCTCTGGCCAACATATGTAATAACAAGTGTGTGTAAGAAATTTGAAGTGCTCCTCCTCTGGTCAACATATGAAATAACAAGTGTGTGTAAGAAATTGAAATGTGCCTCTTTTGGCCAAAATTAATGAAAAAAAAAAAAAAAAAGTTTATAGAGACATACTGTAATAACTTGAGGTAAATAATGAAGATAAAATAAATAAATAAATAAATTAAAAATTAAATAGCTAAAAGCTGTCTTTTTCTCAAAATGTGTCGACTTTTTTCTTATAAAATTGGGAACAATTTCTCATATTCTTTCTGTTTCTGTAATATTGCAATATTTTCTCGTAAAATTTGTACTTTTTTTAAATTGTAAAATTATTACTTTTTAATGCAAAATGGCGACATTTGTCATATAAAATTCCGACTTTTTTGCCAATTTTTTAGTTGTTATTATAGAATAGTGACATTTGAGTAAAATTATGACTTCTGTCATAATTTTTAATGAGTAAAATTCCGATTATTATTATATTGCCAAAATTTTCTTATAAAATTGTGACTTTTGTCGAGTAAAATTACGACACTTTTCATAAAACTGCCAAAATTTTACGTTTTTCTTGTAAAATTGCGACTGTTGTTGAGTAAAATTCCAACTTTTATCGTAATATTGCACAAATGTTCGGTTTTTCTTGTAAAAAAAATTATTATAATACTGCCAACATTCTGAGTTTTTCTTGTGAAATTGTGACCTTTTTCTTGTGAAATTCCAACTCATTTTTCACAACAAGCTTTTTTCATATTTGCATAGTATGTATATATTATTAATGTTGTAAATACACATCTTTATATATCTAGAAAGGCTGGTCCTAAAGAGGTAGGCATTTTTCTCAGGTCTCAAGAAGGTAAGAAATAAATGTGTGTGTGTGTGTGTGTTCTTGTATTTCTACCCTTCTTGAGACATCAACAAGGAAAAGTAGCTTCCATATGAGGAGGTGTGAACAAGTGATGACATAAATCATGGTCCCAATACGGAAAACCATTGCATCTAATAGAGAATGTCTCATTTGCACCCCTGGTGGTGAAATCTATCAAAATGAGGGTGGTCCCAAAAAGGAGGGCTTTTTTCAAATTGACTGTGTGTCGCTTTTAAAAGTGCTCCCCCTCTGGTCAACATATGAAATAACAAGTGTGTGTAAGAAATTGAAATGTGCCTCTTTTGGCCAAAATTAATGAAAAAAAATAAAAATAAATACGTTTATAGAGACATACTGTAATAACTTGAGGTAAATAATGAAGATAAAATAAATAAATAAATAAATTAAAAATTAAATAGCTAAAAGCTGTCTTTTTCTCAAAATTTGTTGACTTTTTTCTTATAAAATTGGGAACAATTTCTCATATTCTTTCTGTTTCTGTAATATTGCAATATTTTCTCGTAAAATTCGTACTTTTTTAAAATTGTAAAATTATTACTTTTTAATGCAAAATGGCGACATTTGTCATATAAAATTCCGACTTTTTTGCCAATTTTTTAGTTGTTATTATAGAATAGTGACATTTGAGTAAAATTACGACTTCTGTCACAATTTTTGCTGAGTAAAATTCCGATTATTATTATGTTGCCAAAATTTTCTTATAAAATTGTGACTTTTGTCGAGTAAAATTACGACTCTTTTCATAAAACTGCCAAAATTGTACATTTTTCTTGTAAAATTGCGACTGTTGTTGAGTAAAATTCCAACTTTTATCGTAATATTGCACAAATGCTCGGTTTTTCTTGTAAAAAAAATTATTATCATACTGCCAACATTCTGAGTTTTTCTTGTGAAATTGTGACCTTTTTCTTGTGAAATTCCAACTCATTTTTCACAACAAGCTTTTTTTATATTAACATAGTATGTATATATTATTAATGTTGTAAATACACATCTTTATATATCTAGAAAGGGTGGTCCTAAAGAGGTAGGCATTTTTCTCAGGTCCCAAGAAGGTAAGAAATACAAGAATGTGTGTGTGTGTTCTTGTATTTCTACCCTTCTTGAGACATCAACAAGGAAAAGTAGCTACCATATGAGGAGGTGTGAACAAGTGATGACATAAATCATGGTCCCAATACGGAAAACCATTGCATCTAATAGAGAATGTCTCATTTGCACCCCTGGTGGTGAAATCTATCAAAATGAGGGTGGTCCCAAAAAGGAGGGATTTTTTTCAAATTGACTGTGTGTCGCTTTTAAAAGTGCTCCCCCTCTGGCCAACATATGAAATAACAAGTGTGTGTAAAAAATTGAAGTGCTCCCCTTCTGGTCAACATATGAAATAACAAGAGTGTGTAACAATTTGAAGTGCTGCCCCTCTGGCCAACATATGTAATAACAAGTGTGTGTAAGAAATTTGAAGTGCTCCCCCTCTGGTCAACATATGAAATAACAAGTGTGTGTAAGAAATTGAAATGTGCCTCTTTTGGCCAAAATTAATGAAAAAAAAGAAAAATAAATATGTTTATGGAGACATACTGTAATAACTTGAGGTAAATAATGAAGATTAAAAAAAATAAATTAAAAATTAAATAGCTAAAAGCTGTCTTTTTCTCAAAATGTGTCAACTTTTTTCTTATAAAATTGGGAACAATTTCTCATATTCTTTCTGTTTCTGTAATATTGCAAAATTTTCTCGTAAAATTCGTACTTTTTTTAAAATGTAAAATTATAAATTTTTAATGCAAAATGGCGACATTTGTCGTATCAAATTCTGACTTTTTATCAAAATATTGCCAATTTTTTAGTTGTTGTTATAGAATAATGACATTTGAGTAAAATTACGACTTCTGTCACAATTTTTGCTGAGTAAAATTCCGATTATTATTATGTTGCCAAAATTTTCTTATAAAATTGTGACTTTTGTCGAGTAAAATTACGACTCTTTTCATAAAACTGCCCAAATTTTAAGTTTTTCTTGTAAAATTGCGACTGTCGTTGAGTAAAATTCCAACTTTTATCGTAATATTGCACAAATGTTCCGTTTTTCTTGTAAAAAAAAA
>NC_084738.1:68621683-68626683 GCF_033978785.1 Entelurus aequoreus | reverse complement strand
CGCGTCTAAAAATGTGTGAATTTTGAGTGTAAACGATGAAAACTGGGTCAAATGCAAGCATAAAATGCTATGCTAATGTTAGCAAGGAAACAAAGGAAGAGTTAGCACATTTCAAAGAGGGCGAAAAGTATCAAAATCCATTTTTAGGTTCATATTGATTAAATTAGCGAAAATACTAGCATAAAATATTTGCATGCTAACATTGGCACGAAATGTAGGCATACTTCTAAGGTGGCAGCAAGTATCAAAAGCCACTATTTTTAGCTTTAAATTAATAACATTTTGCAAAAATGCTAGCATAAAATATGTCTATGCTAATGTTAGCAAGAATGCATAGGAAAAGTCAGCGCACTTCTAAGGTGGCGCCAATCATCAAAATCCGTAGATTTTTTGGTTGAAATTAATAAAATTAGCTAAGATACAAGCAAAAAATGTTAGCACAATAACATAGGAAAAGTTGGCGTACTTCTAAGATGGCACAAAGTATCAAAAGCCATGGTTTTTAGGTTTCAACATTAAAATTCACAAAAATGCTAGCATAAAATGTTAGCAAGAAAGCATAGGAAAAGTCAGCGCACTTTTAAAGTGGCGCCAATAATCAAAATCGATAGATTTTTGGGATGAAATTAATAAAATTAGGTAAAATACTAGCATAAAACATTTGCATGCTAACATTGGCACGATAACATAGGAAAAGTAGGCATACTTCTAAGATGGCACCAAGTATTAAAAGCCATGATTTTTAGGTTTATATTAATACAATTAGCAAAAATGCTAGCATAAAATATTTGTACGCTAATGTTAGCAAGAAAGCATAGGAAAAGTCAGCGCACTTCTAAGGTGGCGCCAATAATCAAAATCGATAGATTTTTTGGTTGAAATTAATCAAATTAGCTAAGATACTAGCAAAAAATGTTAGCATAATAAAATAGGAAAAGTTGGCGTACTTCTAAGATGGCACCAAGTATTAAAAGCCATGATTTTTAGGTTTCAACATTAAAATTCACAAAAATGCTAGCATAAAATGTTAGCAAGAAAGCATAGGAAAAGTCAGCGCACTTTTAAGGTGGCGCCAATAATCAAAATCGATAGATTTTTTGGTTGAAATTAATAAAATTAGCTAAAATACTAGCATAAAACATTTGCATGCTAACATTGGCACGATAACGTAGGAAAAGTAGGCATACTTCTAAGATGGCACCAAGTATTAAAAGCCATTATTTTTAGGTTTATATTAATAAAATTAGCAAAAATGCTAGCATAAAATATTTGCATGCTAATGTTAGCAAGAAAGCATAGGAAAAGTCAGCACACTTCTAAGGTGGCGCCAATCATCAAAATCCGTAGATTTTTTGGTTGAAATTAATAAAATTAGCTAAGATACTAGCAAAAAATGTTAGCATAATAAAACATAGCAAAAGTTGGCGTACTTCTAAGATGGCACCAAGTATCAAAAGCCATGATTTTTTGGTTTCAACATTAAAATTCACAAAAATGCTAGCATAAAATGTTCGCAAGAAAGCATAGGAAAAGTCAGCGCACTTTTAAGGTGGCGCCAATAATCAAAATCGATAGATTTTTGGGTTGAAATTAATAAAATGAGCTAAAATACTAGCATAAAACATTTGCATGCTAACATTGGCACAAAAACATAGGAAAAGTAGGCATACTTCTAAGATGGCACAAAGTATCAAAAGCCATTATTTTTAGGTTTAAATTAATACAATTAGCAAAAATGCTAGCATAAAATGTTTGTACGCTAATGTTAGCAAGAAAGCATAGAAAAAGTCAGCGCACTTTTAAGGTGGCGCCAACAATCCGAATCGATTGATTTTTTGGTTAAAATGATAAAATTTGCTAAAATGCTAGCATACAATGTTAGCATAATAACATAGGAAAAGTTGGCGTACTTCTAAGATGGCACCAAGTATCAAAATCTATTGATTTTTTTTGGTTCAAATTAATCAAATTTGCTCAAATACTAGCATAAATATTAGCATGCTGCTAACATTTACATGGTGACAAAGGAAAATTAGGGATACATTTGAGTTAGCACCAAGTATCAAAAGCCATTATTTTTAAGTTTAAATGAATAAAATTAGCAAAAATGCTAGCATAAAATATTTGCATGCTAATTAATGTTAGCGAGAAAACATAGGAAAAGTCAGCGCACTTCAAAGGTGGCGCCAATTATCAAAATCTATTGATTTTTTGGTTCCAATGAATAAAATACTAGCATAAAACATGAGCATAATAACAAGAAAAGTAGGCATACTTATAAGTTAGCACCAAGTATCAAAAGCCATTACTTTTGGGTTTAAATTGATTAAATTTGCAAAAATGCTAGCATAAAATGTTAGCAAGAAAACATAGGTATTAAAATCTATTGATTTTTAGGTTGAAATTAATAAAATTAGGTAAAATACTAGCATAAAACATTTGCATGCTAACATTGGCACGATAACATAGGAAAAGTAGGCATACTTCTAAGATGGCACCAAGTATTAAAAGCCATTATTTTTAAGTTTAAATTAATACAATGTGCAAAAAAATATTTGCATGCTAATGTTAGCAAGAAAACACTGTAAAACATTGTAAAACATCAGTGCACTTCTAAGGTGGCACCAATTATCACAATCTATTGATTTTTTGGTTCAAATTAATAAAATCAGCTAAGATATTAGCATAAAATGCTAGCATAATAACATAGGAAAAGTAGACATAGTTCTAAGGTGGCACCAAGTATCAAAAGCCATTATTTTTAGGTTCGAATTAATACAATTTGCAAAAATGCTAGCATAAAATTTGTCTATGCTAATGCTAGCAAGAAAGCATAGGAAAAGTCAGCGCACTTCTAAGGTGGCGCCAATTATCAAAATCGATTGATTTTTTTGGTTCAAATTAGCTCAAATACTAGCATAAATATTAGCATGTTGCAAACATTTACATGGTAACAAAGGAAAAATAGGCATACATTTAAGTTAGCACCAAGTATCAAAAACCATGACTTTTAGGTTCAAACGAAAAAAATGAGGTAAAATACTAGCATAAAACATTTGCATGCTAACTTGTTATGGGACATTCATCCTCCGCTGTTGCCATTTCTAACATAAAGTAGCGTAAAGTTCTTACTTATATCTGTCAGTAAACTCGCCATGAAAGCGCTAAAACATACCGGTGTAGTGAGTTTACATTATTCCCCCGAGGAACTTTTGTTATTAGAGAGTTCCGGTCGGAAGTTTTTTCACGGGACACATTGTTGTTTCCGGATGATTGTCTGCATTTGACCCATCACCCTTGATCACCCCCTGGGAGGTGAGGGGAGCAGTGAGCAGCAGCGGTGGCCACGCCCGGGAATCACTTTTGGTGATTTAACTTATGGTGTGTGTATAAGGAAAGACATATTATCTGGCGTTTTGTTTCGCAATATTATGCAAAAGCAACTTTTCTTACCTTCTAGTGCCTGCTGATCTGTATTTGGGATCTGCATGAGTCCTGAATTTTTGCGCCCGTCCGCCTTTGTAGTCCGTCGTCTCCATCTTCTTGTTATGGGACATTCATCCTCCGCTGTTGCCATTTCTAACATAAAGTACTGTAAAGTTCTTACTTATATCTGTCAGTAAACTCGCCATGAAAGCGCTAAAACATACCGGTGTAGTGACTTTACATTATTCACCCGAGGAACTTTTGTTATTAGAGAGTTCTGGTCAAACGTTTTTTCACGGGACACCCTTTAATGCGCCTTATAATCCGGTGTGCCTTTTGTATGAAAATAGACCTGACTAGACCCGCTCACCGGCAGTGCGCCTTTTAATCCGGTGCGCCCTCTGGTGTTATTATTATGGTGTGTGTATAACAGACCTGGGCATTCTGCGGCCCGCATCCGGCCCTTCGTGCGTCCCTGTCCGGCCCGCGTGAGGCCAATCATAAATTACAAAATACATTTCAAAAAGTATCTCTGTCGAGTGTGCAATACAACGGTGCTGCTTTTGTTTTGAAAAGCGTTATTTGTATTACTTCCGTGTGGACGTATGCGCGTGCGTGATTGTGAGTGAATGTGAACAGCTGCAATCACAAATGACAAAATAAAGTTGAAAAAACATCTATGTCGTGCGCGCAATACAACTGTGCTGCTTTTAATTTGAAAAGTGTTATTTATGGGCGTGTGTCCGTGTGTAACCTGCGAGTGAAGGTGCACATGCAGCGACAAGTGATGCACGGTTTACACCCGAGACGCTAAAAAGAGAAAAGTTGATGAGGAATGGCGTGTTTCCAACAAGACATGGACTGCCAAGCAACGTTCCCTCTAAGGTGCGCGCCTGCGCAATTGCGCACTGCTCAAGCGTCCGCTGCGCGCAGCAAATATATGCCGCGCACCAAATCAAATCCCATCTGAATTCTAAACAAAATAAACACATTTATTCTGTGTCATTTTGCAATGCAACTTTGAGTGACAGTGACAACAAGCGGCCCTAACGGTGTTCGTCAACACCGTTCAATTGAACACCGTTCAATTATTGTAACGTCTATCGAGATGCTTCGAGGCCAGGAATTATATCGATCACTTTATTGAGCAAAACTGTTTATATTCGGACATAACCACACCAAAAACATGAGTTTTCACACTTCTATCTGGAAAAACTAGTCATTTTCTGCCGTACAAACCAGGCCAAAACCAACTTGTCGTCTGTCACCAACACGCATAGCACTAAACCACTGGTGCGTTTATGGCCACACAAAAAGTTGGACAACTCAAACACCACACAAAGTTACACTATGACTCCTCAGTCATACGTGTGCTTATTTTACTGTCATTTATTATTAATGTTAATTTATTGATATTAGTCATGGAATGCTGTTACTAGAGAAAGTTACAGGAATGCACACTTCATCCTATGCTTACATTTCATTGTGCAACATGAGGATGCTTAAGGGCAACTAAATGTGATCTCTGAAAGGGGTACAAATGATTTCCAAAGCAGTGCTTTTGGTATAAAGTT